>NW_017672466.1:95212-133612 GCF_001879085.1 Nicotiana attenuata
GGATATTAAAAACATTATTTTGGATATTCTATGACCGCGCGAAGAACATAAAAATTTCACTAGTTTACCGATAAAAGAATTCCCTTTTTTAAGCTTAAAGATATTTTAACAATGAATGGGGTCTCTATTTAACGATGCATTAATTCATATTAACATAGGTAGTGAAATCCAAAGTTGTGAAGGCTATCATATGATCAGGTTAGTTTTCTGAAAAAGATGGATAGAGCAGAGAGTATGGCTAGCCTGTAATGACTCAGGAGACACTATTAACCACAAAAATTCAAATAAAAAATAAAAAATAATAATTGGTGACATGAAGAGTTGATTTGTAAATACAAACTTGGCCAATAAAAAACGACGAGGAGGGATTAAATATATCTGGTCAAGAATATCATTTAATTGTGATTTTGAAATATTCTTCTTTTTGAACTCAAATGGAGTCTTTTCTGGAGATGAAAACACAGTATTAAATTTCTTGAGTAATGTAAGTAATAAGCTCTCCGTTTAAAAAAATAATAAAATGGAAAACTTAATTGTTTTAGTTAAATAACAAAATGTAAGGAAAAAAAAAAAAGAAGAACAAAAATTATGCGGGGGCGGTGTGGGTCTTTGTGGTGCCAGTCTTTGCGGTGCGGATAGAAAACAAAAAAATTACTATGCGGGGCGGGGTGAAGGCAAGTTGAAGCTTTTGCAGCTTTAGTCCAAACCCGCCCCGCCCTGCACCCACTCCGCCCCGCCCCACTGCCATCTCGAAAAGCTGCCATTATATATTTTTCTTCGAATCTGTTTTATTTGCTATCACTTTCACTTATATACGAGATATAAACCTTTTTTTAGATGTGTGAAACACTGATCCAGGATTCGCTATTTCCACATCCACATATTCATACTCCTTCACCAATTTTTTTACTCTGTATATGGCGAAATCAGAGGGTCCAATTTCTCGTCCTTATGGCACTTCGCAAGATCACCTGGAAGGCTCAAGACCATGGCCGAGTATCCTCCCTCGAGGGTCGTCGACACTCGACCACAGTAATGACCACGGAAATGGTGAAAACGGGGAAATTCCCTAGGCGCACGGCTAGGACTGACAGAGCCCAGTAGACTACTCTAAACCCGAATCAGGGTGTCATCTAGTTGTCACATCTCCATATCTTTGTAATTAATACATTTTGTACTATGTTGGGATTCCCCTATATAAACGGGATCCTTGTCATTTTGTAAGTGGCTGTTGCTTCAGTTACTCCACACGAACTATACAAGAACATTCTCTCCGCTCTCTAACATATTCTCTTGATATTATTGCTTCTATTTACTATCTTCATATTTGTTCACCATTTATTGCTTACCATTGGCCATAAAGAGTCTTCGTTGATTTTATTATAACTGTTAGTCATATCTCGACCACCTTCGATAGCTTGCAGCCGAGCTCCGGAATCGACCTCGAGGCCCCCGAATCGCAAGCTCGAGGCCCCGATTATTGACCTATCGGTTTGATTATCACCTTATCCTTAACTCTTATTTTGTTTCTAAGTCTCATACACATAGCATCAACTGCTTAACAACTAGCATAAAAATAGATCACGTATTTTTAGAGTCCCATAATGAAATTTAATTGTTATTACCATTTTCATGGTAAACAGTTTGACGCCCACCGTGGGGATAAAAATAATAGTGATTATTTTCTTTCTAGTTTCATTACACAAAGCAAGTTATCTTTCACACATTTTCTTGTCCAAGGTCTTCAATTTCAGGTTGAAATGGCTAGCTCAGTAAATAGAGTTCAAAACGACAATCTTGAAAACCACAGAGAAAACGGTGTGGCTGCTCCAGGTGGTGGTGTACCACCATGAAACCTTGAGAACGCACCAGGACCAATCCCAGCGGACGCGGTTTCACGCGACGCCCAACAGGTCGATATAAGCTCACATACCAACATGAGTGCGCACCAAAGGGATCGGCGAGAAGCTCAGAAAACCCCATTTAGGGAAGAACGAGAGGTTAGCCTTCATGTTATTTTTGAAATGTTGCAGGCACAACAGCTGGCTATTGCTCAGCTGCAAAGTCACCAGAAAACTCCTAGCACAGTAGCACCGGGGAAAACCCCCCGGCCGTACAGGTACCGGAGAGATCGAGCAATAATATGTCGATAGCCGATCATGTCATCGTGAAGATGCTCGAGGACCTCACCAGAAATAATCGGATAGGGCGAGAAAATGATAGAAGCCAACGATGAGAAGGTCGAGACTTACAACTCCAAGGTCGACCAAACTCACGGAGCGCCCCGCTCTAGTAAGAGGTGACGTCAAAAACGTAACACTACAGAAGACCGACTTACTACTAAGGAAGGACGGCCCCGGAAACACCCTATACCCTAAAGAAACGTTACACGAAGTAGTCCGACGCCTTACACGAAATAATATACGGTACCGTACCGACCGGAACCAACGGACACGTACCGTACCTACCTACCTACGTCGTCGACGTAAACGGTAACCGGAACGTACGTACCGTACCGAACGGGTAAACCGGAAACCGAACGGAAACACGGGTTACGTACCGGTTCCCNCAGAATGCCAGACCTTCAGAAATATATCGGTACCTCGGACCCAAACGAGCACGTTACCACTTACACCTGTGCAGTAAACGGCAATGACCTGAAGGACAACGAGATCGAGTTCGTCCCGCTGAAAAAATTCGGAGAAACACTTTCTAAAAGGGCAAAGATGTGGTACCATAAATTGGCCCCAAACTCTATAGACTCATTTGCCATGCTGGCGGATTCCTTAATAAAGGCACATGCCGGGGCCATCAAGGTGGCCACAAGGAAATCCGACGTCTTCAAAATCAAGCAAAGGGAGAACGAGATGCTGCGAGAATTTGTATCTCGCTTTCATATTGAACGAATGGAACTACCACCGGTCTTTATGTGATGACCCAAAAGGTTATCACTTGTTTTAGAAACAAATTTAGTGTTCCGAGGCCTAAAATCCTCCTTTTTACCTTACCTCGATTTGCATGTGCAGTCCGGACCTATATTCAGAAAGCCTTCTATGTGAAAATATGAGAAATAGAAATTTATAGAGTTAAAATTTGATTACGGACTTTAGTCAACATTTTGGGTAAATGGACCCAGACCCGTGATTTGACGGTCTCTCAGGGTCCGTAGGAAAATATAGGACTTGGGCGTATGCCCAGAATTGAATTTCGAGGTCCCAAGCCGGAGACATGAATTTTTAAAGAAAATTATTTTCTGGAAAATATATGAGTTTATGGAAATGAAATGTGTTTGAAATTTGATGGTATCGGGCCCGTATTTTGGTTCCGGAGCCCGGTACACGTCTTATATGTGATTTAAGTTGAGTCTGTGAAGTTTGGTAAGAAACGGACTTGAAATAACGTGAATCGGACCTTATTTGTGAAAATTTGGAAAATTTGATGTTCTTAAGCGATTTCATGGTTTTGATGCTAAATTTATAGTTGTTGATGCTATTTTGGTGATTTGAATGCACGAGCAATTCAGTATGATGCTTTTAGGTTGGCGTGCATGTTTGGTTTGGAGCCCCGAGGGCTCGGGTGAGTATTGGATAGGCCACGGAGTGGAATTTTAACATAGGAATTTGCTGGTATGTTGCAGGCTTGTAGGCTTCGCATTTGCGAAGCCTAGCTTGCAAATGCGAGCATCGCAAATGCGAACAAAGGCCTGGGCAGGTCTGATCGTAAATGCGATCGTTTGGTTCGCAAATGCGGAAGGCCCCAATCGCAAATGCGACGCTTCCCTCGCAAATGCGAACCCCTCAGGAAAAAGGGGGTGGTCGCAAATGCGACATTTTTCTACGTAAATGCGAAGATCTCAGAACTCTGAAGGGTTCGCAATTGCGAACTCTGGTCGCAATTGTGACATCAGAGACCTGTAAATCCTTAACTTAGACGCATTTCAACCATTTTTCACACCCTTTCAAAACCAAAACACTCTTGGGCAATTTTTCAAAGGCAATTTCTTCTCCAAATCGATTGTAAGTTATTTCTAACTCGTTTTCTTCAATCTTTAACATCTTTTCACATGATTTAAACTCAAAATCAAAGGTTTTCATGGGGAAATTGGGTGTTTTGGGTAGAACCTAGGTTTTTCAAATTTTGGAGATTTGGACCTCTATTTGAGGTCCGATTTTAAAACAATTGTATATTTGAGTTCGTGGGTGAATGGGTAATCGGGTTTCGGTTCGAACCTCGAGTTTTGACCATGTGGGGCCGGGGTCGATTTTTGAACTTTTGGGAAAAACTTTAGAAAACTTATTTTCATGCATTAGAATTGATTCATTTAGCATTTATTGATATAATTAAGTAACTTGTGGCTAGATACGAGCGAATTGGTGGTGGAATCAAGAGGTAAAGCGATAGTTGAGGCTTGAATTGTGTTTGAGGCATCGAGGTACGTGTTTGGTCTAACCTTAGCTTGAGGGATTAGGAGTTGTGTCCTATTTGCTATGTGTTATTTGTTGAGTACGACGTATAGGCATGGTGACGAGTATCTATACGTTGGTGTCAAGCATGCCCGTTGGTCTTATATTATAATTATTATGACTCCGTTTGTATTGTTCATGCCTTTTTGTGATGATTTCTATTGTTGGGCAAAGTTTGTGGAAGTAATTGGTGATATTTGAAAATTGAGGAGTGTTGGCTCAAGTTGTGAAGTGAATTGTGAAAGAATAATTGGCAATTGAACCTTATAGAGCATTAGCTCAAGCTGTGAATTGAGTGGTGAAGTTAATGTGAAAACAGAAGAAGAGGATTATGGTATTGTTCCCTTGCCAGGACGTTGTTGCTTTAAGTATTGTTCCCTTGCCGGGATGTTGTTGCTTTTAATATTGTACCCTTACCGGGATGTTGTTGATATTGATGTTGTTCCCTTGCTGGGATTTTATTGTGATTCTATTTGATTCCATGCCCTTATTGTTTGTGCTTGTTGTTTGGGGTGAGGAAGAGTGTTAAAGCACGAAGAGTGATGCCGTGTATGATTTTGTGAGGAAGAGTGTAAAAGCACGAAGGGTGATGCCGTGCCGCACGATGTACCATACCGTGGCTTTATATGAGCTATTATTTGAGGTAAAAGCACGAAGGGTGATGCCGTGCCAATTATACTGATTTTCATGGTGAGGACGAGAGTAAAAGTACGAAGGGTGATGCCGTGCACTTGTCCTTGATTTCCTTGATTTTACTGGTAATTGAGTTATGGTGTTCTTTACGCCTATTTACTGATTTCCTGTTGTTACTTGATTTTATTGTGATGTTATTGATTCCCTCGCCCCAAATTGCTTTGTGATTGTTGCTTGGGTGAGGAAGAGTGTAAAGCATGAAGGGTGATATCGTGCATTGTTTTGGTGAGCGAGTGTTAAAGCACGAAGGGTGATGCCGTGCATTGTTTTGGTGAGAGAGTGTTAAAGTACGAAGGGTGATGCCGTGCACTTGTCTTTGATTTCCTGATTTGTATTGATAACTGAGTTATGGTCTCTCTACATTTAATTGCGGGTTTTCCATTGATACTTGTTGTACCCCGTAGCATGATCCCCCTTCCTATCTTCAATTGAACGGTGATTATCCTTATATTTACTCGTTGTTCTGCTGTTATTATTCGATGTCCCCGTAGCATGTTTCCCCCTCCCATCCTTAGCTGTACATTTCTGCTGGTATTGTTCCGCTGTATATGATTTAACTGCACAGGTTTACTTTGGTAGTCTGGTCCTAGCCTCGTCACTACTTCGCCGAGGTTAGGCTAGGCACTTACCAGCACATGGGGTTGTGCTGATACTACACTCTGCACTTTTTTGTGCAGATCCACCGGTGTATATTTCGGACCACAGTGATATTTCTGCTCCTTGTTCATCAGGTGGCCCGAGGTAGTCCTACAGGCGCCTGCAGGCCTTGGCGTCTCCCTCTATCTATTATTGATGTTTCTTTTATGTAATCCCAGAGAAAGTATTTTGTTATTTCTTTCAGACCTTTATTTGTAGTACTCTTTGACAGTCTGTGAAGACGTGACACCAATCTTAGGTAGATTTGTTATGGAATGGTATTAGCAGTATTATTAACCTTGAAATTGAATCTTCCGCTTGTTAAATTTTTTTGGTTATTAACTGTTGGCCTATAACTGTTAACGAATTTAAAAAAGTGGAAACAAGAAAAACAATTCAGTTGATTGGCCTGGCTAGCTTTCACTAGTAGGCTCCATCACGACTCCCGAGGGTGGGAAATTCGGGTCGTGACACTTTGACGACTGGGCGATGCAGGCCTTCACTCAAGGTCTGAATGAGCGAAGCTCGGCGGCTTCGAAGCAGCTGAAAGAGAATCTGGTCGAATATCCCGCCATGACCTAGTCGGACGTCCACAACCGATACCAGTCAAAAATCAGGGTCGAAGATGACCAGCTAGGATCCCTATCGGGCTCAGTATAACCAAGCAGGCTCTTGGCGAAGGAGCCAAAGCCAAACAAGGAAAGATACCAGCCATACACCAAAGATAGAAGGAACGCCCCAAGGCGCAACCCACCCCGTAACGATCGAAGGATAGATCGAGGATAGAATCCTCGGGGACTGATCAACAGAGCCGGATTCAATAGGAACGCGGGGCCAATGGAGGCACCTCGCTTGACAAAATACAAGTTCAACGTCGTTGTGTTAGACATCGTGTTCGCCATCAGCAAAATTAGATACGCTAGATGGCCTAGGACTGTACAATCGGATCCTTCGCAAAGGAACAATAACTTAATGTGCGAATTCCACAAAACGCATGGACACAGGACCGAGGATTACCGGAAACTCCGGGAGGAAGTGGCTCGATTACTCGACAATGGTCACCTTCGGGAATTCCTCAGCTGACCGAGCAAAAAATCAGTTTCGAGAAAAAGAAACAACCAAAAAGAACAAAGCGGACGAGCAGCAACAAGTCATCCACACGATCTTTTAAGACAGATGCCACTAGCCGGAAGACCAAAGTCTCCACCAGCATAGGGACTAAGAAATAAACCAACGATAAGATAGCAACCACGAGACACGCTCTCGGCTGTATCCGAATAAAGGACCGTACCGTGTGCTCCGAACGAATGCCGAGGTCCAAAAGCGCCATCGCCACTGAGGTATAACCATCTCCCTTTTCATTTAGTATTTCATGGTAACCTTTGTGTAGGCGCCCGACCGAAGCATTCAAAACGCTAACCCATCTCGAAGACATTAAGGTTTTAAAGCATCCGTTGCACTCTTTTCCTTCCGCCGAGTTTTTATCCCGAAAAGGGTTTTACCAACAAGGTTTTTAACGAGGCAACATCCACATTCTACCTAAGGAAGGCTCAACAAGTATTCGAGGCTTCTTTTGCAATCAACCCCGAACACTGGGGGGCATCTCTTCGGGGCCCTAATAGGAAAATGATGTATCGGGCCAAACGGTCGAACGAACTGTGTCCGTATAGCCGGGCCCCCGACGACGGAAGAAAGTATACTTGTACCGAGTAATAGAAGAATACCTTTTATCGAAGCATCTCATACTCCAAAAGAAACTCAGCATTTTTGCAAAAATGATTCCTCCATCAAAAAACGTCCCGAACACTCGGGGACTGGCGTCGATAATTCAACATCTGAACAACCTCCGGGTCGGGACTCCAAAATCATAAGCCCTCAACGAGGCAACATGAAAATCACAAAACATCTCCAAGGCCGAAATCATCCCGAACACTCGGGGACTGGCGTCAAAACCTCAAAAATCGCATGACCTCAGGGTAGGAATCTCCGAAATTATAAGCCCTCATTGAGGCAATACCAAGTTTACGAGTAACGGCTCCCGATCCAGGATACCCTCGATGACTCGGGGACTATCGCCAATCATCATTCATTAAAAAAAACTCGAGGCCATAAGACCCCGAGCAGGCAGACTCGGTTTCGTAAGACCTACACAAGGCAGCAACAAATCTGTAAGACCTCAAGCAAGGCATTAACCATACTTGTACCAAGTATCTAAAAACTGTAAGACCTCAAAGGCATGAAAATTTTGTAAGACCTTACTAAAGTCATAAAACCGATCTTAAAGTTAAGGCTATATATCGAACTTATAAGACCCCTAAAAGGCATACTCTCCATATAGACGCCTACGGTCATAAGGCTGTACCATCCAAACTAACGCGACTCGGGGATGCCCGACCGCCGCTACAAAATCACAGGCCTTCAATTACTTCGAATCTAATTCGAAAACAACAGGTTAAACAGGCTACCCTCGACATAGGCAAACGAGCTTCGACCGTGTCAGCTCCAAATCACAGGCTTCGAGATACTGAGCCCCCGAGCCAAACCTCCCGAGGTGCTCGATCATCACCACAAAATGACTTCCCGAACCGTCGAAGAGTTAGGCAAAAATTATCTCAAAAAGTCCTTAACGAGGCAAAGATAAAGACAACAAAAGGTCGCTTCGACCCAAGGCGTAAGAGCCATTGTCGCCAGCCCGCATAAAAGGCTGTATCAGCCAAGGCATAAGAGCCATTGTCGCCAGCCCGCATAAAAGGCCGCATCGTCCTAAGGCGTAAGAGCCATTGTTGCCAGCCCACACAAATCTGAAAACTTGAGGGTTGAATGAGCTCGAGTCGGAACCCAACTCGGAGATTGAACCCAAAATAGTTATCTACATATGCCTAAGGGCAAAGCGTAAAAGCCATTGTCGCCAGCCTAATGAGCCTCAAGGACACGCATAAAAGGTCGCTTCGACCCAAGGCGTAAGAGGCATTATCGCTAGCCCACACAAATACAAAACTTGAGGGTCGAATGAACTCGAGTCGAAACCCGACTCGGAGACTGAACCCAAAATAGTTAACTAAAAGGGGCCGCATCGACCAAACGCGTAAGAGCCTACGGGCCAGCCTAATGAGCCCAAGGGCCATATCACAAATCTAAGGATTCCTACCAACTCAAAGGCCGAATTGATATAGCTAAAATCTCGGCAAACAGAAACCTAGAAGATGAAAAATCGCGAGGTTCCCCTCTTATACATACATGTAATAAAATACAAGCTCTATTTACAGCATACTATGAAAGTTATATACGCAAGGACAGAGAAGGAAGAAAACATCCCCCTTGGGGACTATGGCCCGACGGCCCCGTTCTCGCCATCTTCGGTATCGGACAGAAGGAACTTGGCGTCATATTCCTTTGCCTTGGCCTTCTCGATCTCTTCCGAAAGATCGAAGCCCCTGGCATGAATTTCCTCGAGAGTTTCCCTCCGAGATTTGCACTTTGCGTACTCTTTACTATTGCTCGCACAATCAAGAATTCTCCTCAGCTCAGCTCTAGCAGTGGCAGCGCTCTTCAAATAGGCCTCCGCTTTCTGGTCTGCCCTGGTGCTGCTCATTACAGCCTCGGCCCGGGCATTCACCATCTCGGCCCTCGCCTTCGAAAGCTCGGACTTGAGCCTTGCGATCATGTTCGCTCGTGCAGAATCATTCGCACGAGCGGTTCGGATTTGAACCTCAAGGGTGGAAACCATAGCTAAAGCACTCTCCTTGGCCGCAACTTGGGCATCTACATGAGCCTGCAGCTCGTTAAACTCACATTTGGCACGGCCAACTTCGCCCCAAAGTCGTTCCAGCTCCTCCGTCTTGCCCTTCAACTGGGATATCGAAACATTAATCTCCAGAGATAAAAGGATGAGCATACGTCAACTTGAAATACAGGATACCTGTCTTTCGAGGCAGCCCTCGCAGCTCCGGATCGATCCTCCTCGCACCGCAGGGATACCGGCTCGCTTTCCTTTCTCGCGCAAAGAACCTTAAGGGATTTCTCCTTATTCGAAGCTTTCCGCAATCTAGCCTCATAGCGAAGTAGCTTGGACTTAAGCCTGTCAAAGTCCTGCGAAAGAAAATTCAATAAGAAAGGAAGAATATGAAATCAGAATAATCCTATGTCGGCTACCGAAGGTCACCATAAAGCCGAGCCGCTGAGCCTCGCCAAAGGCCGAGCCAATATTCGATGGCTTAGTGTCTCCCAAAGTGCCTTTGGCATGAAAAGAAGGAGGCACCACGTGCTCCTCGCCCTTTGAAGTATCCTCAGCAGAAATGGGGAATGTTCTTTTTAAAACGGAGGCCTCTGAAGCCGGACGATCGGTCGAATCGCCTCTTTTGAACAACTGGGAAGGATTCGCCCCGCTGCAGCCTCCTCACACCTCGGAGACCCTTTCCATTTATCATCGACCCTCGACCCTGAGGTCGGCAGTCTCTCCTCCTGCCCCAGAGGGCACGACCTTATCTCGCAAAAATCTTCAATACCTGCGGCGGCTAAGTTAGTATGCTAAAAAGAAAAGCATCATTTTGGGGAAATAAGCCACCAAGTACCTACAGTGATGCTTTGCCTCCCATCTCCCTTTGGACAGGTCCCGCCACCTGCGCTTATCATAGGTCGAACAAGCTTACAGCTTACGAGACCATTCGGCCAAATCAGTGACCTCGTTCGGCAACCAAGGAGTCGCTACAAAAAGCGAAATAGAAAAATGTTGTTACGGAGCCCGCCTCCAGTCAAAGTGATAAAAATACAGGTACAACAGTTACGTGTGAAATTCCATTTCTCAGGGAAGGGCAGAAACTCTCCAGGAACGATATCGATCGTCCGAGCTCGAATGAACCGGCTCATCCATCCCCGGTCATCGTCCTCTTCACCATTAATGGCGGGAGACCGGGTGGATCGACGCTGCAGAGTAATCAAACCCCGATAATGCAGCGACCGATATAACCTCACGAGATGACTGAGGGTAAATTCGAGCCCGACCTTATCTGCGAAGTATCTTATCGTCTGCACTATCTTCCAAGGGATGGGTGAGCCTGCGCCAAGGTAACCCGATATCTCCGACAGAACTCAAGCATGACCTGGTCGGGGGGGACCCGACGTAAAAGTATGCATATACACGCTCAAAAACCCCTCGACATAGGTCATGATGCTCTCCTCAGAGAAAGGTACTTGTAGTACCACACCTTCTCCCCATCCGCAGTCTTTTCTGATCATTTCGAGGTGTTCCTCCCCTACTGATGAGATGAACCTCGACGCATGCTCCCGATGTCCTTGAACGTTGGTAGGTCTCTCCAACGCAAAATCTCTCCTCGAGACAAAGCACCTCGAGGCCCGCCCACTGGGCACCGGCATTGTACCACCGAACGGACGCGGAACATAGGCGAAACTCCCCTCTCCTTGATGAGTGGATGTCGACGTAGTAGTCATGGAAACGATAAAGTAAGCAGAGGAGGGTATGGATTTGTGCAAAGATTTTGAGTTGAAACGACGGGAAGAACTAGCACAAAGCACCAGCTTCTATGGAAGAAATAGTTGCTCAGAGTAGCAGAATCTCCATTTGGGAGGAAAGTGAACGAATATATAGGGGCAAAGCAGTGGCTGCTCGCCTACCCAGAGGGCCAATTAATACTGGCCATATTAAAGTCACCTTTTTTCTTGGGAAATGTACTGGCAGGACCACCCTGGGGTCCCTTTATCAGATCGCACGAATGCTGCTATCATGCAAAATTCGAGAGGTATTGAGGCCTCGAGGGTTTCTCGCGATCACAAGCACCGGCCCCAAAGAAGCTGTCGACCTAACTTCAAGACAGGACCCAATTTTGGGGTCCCGACTGCTACAAGTACGGGCTCCAAAGAGCTAATGTCAAAATTCAAAGGTTAAATCTGCAAGAGCGACGAAATATAAAGAATGGAAAGACTTGGAGCAGAAAAACCCTTTTGCATTGCCAAAAATATATTTACAAGGGGTGTCTTTACAAGACTTATTCCCCCGGTAGTACGTACACGGAAAGAAAAAAGGAAAAAGGGCAAAGCGATACAAGGTCTACTCTTCATCGCCACTATCCTCTGAATGATATCCAAGATCCTCATCTGGAGCGATCAAGAGCACCGAATTTCTCTCCAACTCTCGGGCCTCCTCAATTTTGGCTGAAAGATCGACACCTCCGGCTCCGACCCCTTCCAAGGCTTCCCTCCTCGCCTTCGCTCTAGCATGATCGACAGCCCGAGCCAGTTTTAGCTTGGCCTCTATCGCTATATAGCGAGCTATTTTATTCATCATAGCTACGTCCTTCAGATAAGTAGCAACTTTTCCTTCGGTCTCGGACTTGGCCGCGACTAGCGCAACAATCTCCTTTCGAGCATTTTGGAGAAGACCATGGGTCGATGCCAACTCCGAGGTCACCACCTCGTTCTGCTCCCTCAGCCCGAGGATCTCCACATTCAGTTGCCCGATCTGCGAATCCTTTTGCCCGACCTGCAAAGAGAAGGGTAAGCCAGTCAGTGTCAAACTGCAGGAGCAAAGGGCGGATTCGTGCATGGCAAAATACCTACTCAGCAAGACCAGCCTTTTCCCGGAGCGCTCTCTCCAAAGCAGCCCAGAGCTCGCCTGACTCTTTCTCCTTTCCGGCAGAGTAAGCCTCCGACGCCCGCAACACCGAGGTAAGCCTCTCACGCTCCTTTTCACGGCACAAAAGCTCCTCATGGAGCCTGGAGAGGGCATGATCATACATCTCCTTACACTGCGATATAACAGAAGAATTAGAGGAATGAAGAGTGATACTCGAGACTAAAAGAAATACACGAAAAATAGTTATCACCTACTGCAAGAATCTCTCCGCCGCCTTGACGGCGCCAGGAGCATCGAGACCGACGTTATCACTAACATCATCAAGAATATTGCCAAGCGAGCCTCCCCCCTTGAGAGGACTCCCGCTTTGACGGTGTTCATATTCTGACCATCCCATAGCTCCCTTGACGAGAACCGAAGGCCCAAACTGAAATCAGCCAGATCATAGATGTCTCCGATGGGCAACTCCTGCCTCCGAAAAGCTCCGGGTCCAGATCCTTCGGGACCGGCAGCAACGGTCCCCCAAGCAAAAACTGCACCATATACGGCTACGGGACCCGGAACCACGTTAACACCCTCCTCGAGGGTCTTCCACGCACGGGACCGACCTGAGTTGGCCATTCCTGATTCAGCGGCATCCGGTCGAGGTACCTACGAGACTCCCGCGCCCGACCTCGGTCTCTGATCCAAACGGCACTCACTCTCATCATCATCTTCGTCCCCGATGCCGAGGCTTGCCTCGGAAGCTGAAGCTGAGATCCTAATGGCGGTTCGAGGCCTGTGTGACTTAGGTTTCTTTGTAACAGGGGGATCGGCAACCTCCTTAACCTTCCTTTTCTTGCCCTTAGCGGGCTCCGAAGTCTCTGCCTTGCCACCAGGGGCGATCTCATTAGCATGTTCTCGCCAAGGCCTGCACGAACGCAGCGACCATAACTTATCAGCACAGAAGATACAGCGAGAAACATGAGGCTAAGACATTGGTGGCCTGGGAAACTTTACCATGATTCTTGGCCACCCACCGCTTCTTAGCCAGGTCGGGCCAAAACCGAACAAGATAGGGGAACGAGGTATCTAACCGCTCGATCCATACCGACAGATCCAAGACCGCTTCGGGATACCAAGCGGCGGCTGCAGAAACCAAAAATAGATCACTTTTTAGGAAGAAAGGAAAGGAAATTCACAAAATATGCCCGAGGGAAAGAATACTTACGTTGTGTGTTCCACTTCTCCGGGAAAGGCATCCTCCCAACCGGAATGACGTTCGAGGTCCTCACCCAGACGAACCTACTCATCCATCCTCGATCTTTATCCTCGTCAGTGCCGAGAAAAACATTTTTTGAATCGGTGGTGAAGCCTAATCAAACCTCGATAAAATTGAGGGTTGTACAACCTGATTAAATAGTTGAGGGTAAAGGTCTCTCCCTCGACCCCATCAGAGAAATGGTGGAGCATCAAGACTATCCACCAGAAAGAAGGATAGACTTGACCAAGCGTTACTTGGTATTTGTCGCAGAAATCAAGGATAACCGGATCTATCTCCAGGGGAGGGGATTTGGAAGGACCGGCTGGACCCAAAGTGAACGGGTAAGTATACATATGAAGGAAACTAGCCTTGTGATCCGTTATATTCTTATCAGGACGGGGAATCTCCACCTCCACTGCCTTTCCCAATCGGCAGTCTTCCTTTACCCTCTCTATGTTGGTCACAACACTAATGTACCGGGACACGTGTTCGCATCGGCCCGGTGCAGATGAGGGTTTATCGACGGTAAATTCATTCGACATATCAAGCTCGGTGGGAGTACATTGTCCCAAGGTGGGTATCACTTTGGGTTTCCCTGTAGACGTTCGAGACGTTCGAGATGAAGAGGCAGCCTCGTCTCTCCGAGGAACCATCTTGGAGGTTCCTAGCCATGACGATGGTAAAATTTCTCCAACAAAGTAAGAAGAAAGAATGCCGAAGGGGATGGGTCTGGCTTTGCGAATTTGAAGATGTTGGGAAAGTAAGAATTATCAAACGGTTGGTACATTTATAGGAGCCGTATGGGCAGCGGAAGGGACGAGCTAATAGCGTTTGTGGGCTTCTCGATAGTCGCATTTGATGGCGACCCTTGCGTGGTTTTTTGGGAATGGAATTTAATACTCTGATAGGCTGACGTCACGACGATGATGCCCTCAGAATAGAAGCTTAAAATTGTTTCCTATCGCTTCGTTCTAGGAAACGCAAGACTATCTGTGTACGGCGAAATCGGAGGGTCCAATTTCTCATCATTAAGGCACTTCGGAAGATCACCTCGAAGGCTCGAGACCATGGCCGAGTATCCTCCCTCGAGGGTCGTCGACACTCGACCTCAATAATGACCACGGTAATGGTGAAAATGGGGAAGTTCCTTATGTTGATACCCAATTTTTTCCTATGTATTTTTTAATATGCAAAATACCTTCAAAATAACATATGTATGCATATATAATGTATGTCCAAGTGTTTCATTAATTTTCCTTAATTTTTAAATCAATTTATTTCCCTATTTTATCCATAAAAAATCCAATAATTATTTCTAAAATTATCATTTTGGTGATCACTTGTTGAACTTTTATATTTATGCTAAAATATAGCTAAGGGAATTTTTTGCATATTTCTACCAAAATTATTTAGTATTTTTAAGGCTAAATTGTATAATTACAATATTAGCCTCTTTTAGGATTTAATTGCGTTTATGTTCATGAAAATTAAGTCCAGTATTTTTAAATTGTTAATTATATGTCATAAATCATTTTAGTACATTTAATTCTTTTCCAAAAATTAATTTACTATTTTTATAATTTTAAATAGGGAAAAATGGCTATTTAAATGATAGCCCAATTTCATTCCAATTATAGCCTGAATTTGAGCCCATATCAGACCCAATTTCCCAACCCAATTGCAACTCAAACCCGACCCCTAACCCAATTTAAATGATCCAACCCGGACTCCCCACCTAACCCCTTTAATCCCAGCCGTTGATCGTTTAGATCAATGGCTCCCATTACCCCTTTCCTTTTTTTAACCCAAAGGACCCCTTTACCCTACCTCATTCCTCACCAACCGCCGCCTCTGAATCCCTCCTCTCTCTCAACTCTCTATGAAACTCTTACAAACCCTAGCCGCCGCCATCAAACTACACGCTAATCCACCCTAAGCCCTGCCTAATCCATGGCCCCTCGTGGTCACTTGAGACGTGTAGGGACCTCCTATGGCTCATGGGTGTTTGTTCTTGTGGTTTCACGGTCAGACCTTGAGGGAGTCTGGTCCAGTCCTTGTTCGATTTCAGTTCGTGGCTCTTCTCCGGTCATCCCTGACCTTTCTCCGGCCAGCCATGGCCGGTCGAGTCAGATCCTTGACTCCCCTGGTTAGATCGGTAACTTTCAGGGCCTTTCTCACCTTTTTTGGGTTTTTTGAAACCCTAATCTTTAAGATCTTTCAACTTTATTTCAGATCTGCTTTAGATCTGTACTTGCTATGACTTTCTTAAGTGTTTCTCGAAGGTTCTTTTAACTTGCTTTCAAAAACGACTCTTCATTTTATCCAATTAGGGTTTTCCTTTACGTTATTTAAAAAAAAACCTCTTCTCTAATTTTAACGTGTTTCTGATTTTGCTATGTTTTGAGTTAGCATGCTAAAACCCTAATTTCTTTTGGGTCTCAATCGAGTTCCGAAGCTGTTTGTTAGATGTGTGCTTGTTTGTTTAAACTCTTGCTTGACTTGTCTGTTTACCATCTTTTGAACTTGATTGTTGTTGAAAACCCTAGGTCTTTGGGTCTGAAATTGTTTGTTTGAACGCTTGACTCGATTGAAAGTTCTTGTTCCAGTCTCTCTTTTCTTTATGTGACTTATCTGATTTTTACTATCTTTCAACTCGACTATGGCTGAAACCCTAAGTTTTCAAAAAAGGTTTCCTCACCCGTTACTATGAGACCTTTACTTGTTTGAGTCTCTTCTTCACTTTGGCTATATGTGTGAGCCCTGACTATCTACTGAATCCTATGTTTATTGCTACTACTATTGCATGTTGTTTCTTTTGCCAATGTGCTTGGCCTCGTATGTCTATTATCTTTCGTTCACTTTGTTTATATACTAAAGTGCAGAAGCATGTTTCTTCTTTGATTGACCCTAATCGCGTGACTGATTTCAAAGCTTTTCTTTTATGAACCCTAATTTCACTCGCATGTTTAGAATTGATTGATTCTTTTCCCTTTACTGTAATATTTACCTTGCTGAATCCTTTCCAAAAATAAGCATATTTTCGTACTCAGACTTGATTGTTCACTACATGCTTTTACTACTCCTTCTATGGCAATAATTAGTCTGTCTCTAAACTAATTTCTTTCCTTATTTGAATCCGTTACTACCCGTTAAACAGTGATTCCTTAATTAAAGGGAATCACTTGTATAATTGATTCTGACTGTTGATTGTTTCCATATTTGTATTAAACTTTACTTATTACCCCTCCTCCACTCGTTTTCAAAAAACTATAAATACCCTGCACCCCTCTTCTTTCAAAGGGACAAACAAACCATCTGAGTTCATAACACACACATCCCTCAAAACTCTCTCTCTTTTCTCTGTTACTACTTGTGCTTGCTGCTTTGTCTAGCTGGCTGAAAGCCAAGGCTAGGCTGCGGAAATTTGTTTACCTTTTCCTTTCTGCATTCGCTTCTTACTGGTATGCCCTAGTTAATTTTCCAGCATCAACAACAACATGTGTCTTTACTATTTCCTTCACTCTTGCATGTTTCCTTCTTATGTTTAATCAAGTTTCATCACTAAGCATGCTGTAAATTAATGTGTTCCTTTATGTATAAGTACTCTGTCAGTCATTTGATTATGTGATTATGACTTATGAATCGCAAACCCCATATCCCATATGTGTTTGTATTCTCTGGTTGGTTTGAGGGCATGTCAGCATTAGACATTGCTGTGCATGACCCAAACCTGACCCTCCCTGGGGTCATATGCTTAATATCCCCTCTATGTTGTGTTCTCTGGCTGGTTTATGGGCATACCAGCACCATCTATTGCTGTGCATGTCCAAACCTGATCCCTCAAAGGGTCATATGCTCCCTGCAATGTATTCCCAAACCCCTGACCCCTTGTGCAAAAATGCTGATTCTGTGTAGTGTTAGCTTTACTACTACTGTTTTCCAATAACCCTTACCCTTTACTATTCTCAACCTAGTTTTAAACAGATCTCTGTCTTTGCACTTCCATTATACTCTTAGACTTAGATTCTTCCCCTCTTGTGTGAGCCTTGCCTTGGGACCCATGAGCTCCCTCTGAACTTGGACACATAAGGGCTGGCCCTTCCACACTGCACTCATCTCTATCTGGTTATGCAAACTTGGGTATAAGCACTGCCCAGGGTCCCTTGAGACCCTTAGGGAACTTTGACACACTCAACTTTGAGAAAGGCTTTGAAACAAGTGGCATTTAAGGTGTTTTGTTCCATAACTCAGAGAGGAAGTCAGAATCAGGCTTCCTATGGTTGTAACTTCTTATTTTACATATTTTGATGTAGTTCAGCAATTGGTCTTCAATAATTTGTAAACAGATATTAGGGTTGGCTAGTGGAAAGGGATGGGTAACTATGCATGTTTAGCTATTAGAAGGGTAGATAACATGCCTATAGGACCAGTTTTAAATTGCGCATGTTTTTAATTTTACATTTAGATAACATGCCTATAGGATCTGCTTTAAATGCTGCATGTTTTATTCTACACCTAGATATCCTGCCTATAGGATCGTTTTCAAATTTTGCATTTTTTTATTCTACATCTAGATATCCTGTCTATAGGATCCGCTTTCAAATTCTGCATATTTTAATTCCACACTTAGAGATCATGCCAATAGGGTCTGATGGTTACTATCATACATCATGTCCATAAGCTAAAATCAGGTTCTAAACTAGCTATCATGACTATAGGGTTAAATATCAATATAGAAATCATGCCTATAGGAACCTCAAATAAATCCTGCCTGCTTTGTTTCATGTTCGACTAGATATCATGTCTATAGGAATTTAAAAATCAGCAATAGTAGAGATCATGCCTATAGGATCTGGAACCAGTCTAGTTTAAAATCAGTTCGATACTGTTCTGAACCAGTCTTAAGCAACCTACTCTCCTTTTATTAATACGGTTTAGAAAGCATGCCTATAGGATCCAACTCGTCCGTCTAAAGAATTATTACTGCTTTGCCATTTTTGAATCAGTAATAGACATCATGCTCATAGGGTATCATCAATGCACACTTAGGCAAGCCTTAGGTAATAACGATAAAATTGAAACCGTCTTTGTTTAATTAGCAACGGCTACAACCAGCAGGCAGACCTGATTCGAACTTCTTATCTGAGTTATGTAATAAATTGGTCTGCTTCAACAACTGAAACTTGTCTTAGTACTTTAAATTCTGGTCATGAATATGTTTTAAAGTCATGCTATTTATGTGCTTTACTTGAGGAGGTATATCTGAGCCTCTTATTTGTTTTACATGTCTCCCCTGATATGCAGTCCTGTGTGTTTTGAATGTCGCCTAGTCTTTTTACCTCTAAAACCCAAGAGTCAGCTTAAAATCCTCCCTCTTATAGGAATAGTAGTCCTAAATCCTCTGGGACTGATAGGAATGGGACGGGTAATAGCATGCAATAGAGGTCGAGACTAATCCGCGCTTTAATACCTTGACAGGGTGGGAAGGGTAGATATGGATATGATGACCGGTGTGCTAATACCACATGTAGCCCCTCTTTTGAGGAGTGATTACCGGGTATTGCATTGATGTGATCCATATTATAAATAAACCTAGGACCCTTTTTCTTTTCATTTGCAACTTCTTTTCAAAATCAGCCTTTTCATAATTGCTCTTTCAAACTCTTATGTGTTTAAACCTAAATCCCCTACTATTTTAGCCTATACTCGTCTATTTGCTAAATTGCACAAATTCACAAAAACAGTCTGGCCGGAATCACACTAGTGGATCCTGAAGGGTGCCTAACACCTTCCCCTTAGGATAATTTCAAGCCCTTACCCTATCTCTGGTTATCAAACAAACTTAGTAGTGAACTTTATAGGTTTCCTAATGAACCCTAAATCATTATGTGGCGACTCTTCAAATGCAAAACCCAGTTTCCAAAAGGAATGAGTTTCCCTATGCCCAAAATGTCATAAACCCGATTTTCCGATGCGAAGAAGGAAAAAGGGGGCGCGACAGCATAGCGACTCTGCAGGGGATTTTTAGGCTTTTACCATTTCAGATTATTCTTGTGAATTTGTACCTCTCCCTATGTGCAATTATTTGTTTAACTCCTTTAAACACTTAATTTCTTTCGAAGCTAAACTGACATATTTTCCTTGTTTTCTTTTTTTTATTGCTTTACATTTATGAAACTGCTGTATTTATCGCTTTCTCAATGTGTAAATACATGTCAACATGCTTTTAGTTATTGCATAATTATGCTCAACATCATACTCCACTCGTGCCAAACAAATACCATAGCAACGCTTATAATGAGTGGTTGCGCTCTTCCTATATTATTACCCCCTAAATCCGGTAAGGCATATTTGCTCGATCAGCGGTGCAGTCGACGGTTCCGTGCCTTTCCCCCTTGATTTGTCCGCTTAAGGGTACCTGTCTAAAACCCCATAGAAACCTTACTCTGTTCAAATTGTGCATGCATCATGGTCAAACCTAGCCGGGTCATTTATGTTGTCCACATAATGATCCTTTAAGATAGCCTTGTCCAAAGGTTCACTGGGTTTCCCTAAACCCAAACGGACATCATCACGTTCTGTGCATTTATTTGGAGAACCAAATGCTTCATGTTAATTGTTGATGTTAAATAGTCGAGTCTGGTGGGGGTAGGGCCTAACCCTTCTGTTTTGCAAAAAATGAGGCACGAAGTCCCCAGATTCGGCACGGTCACCAACATCCACCCATGATTGCTAAGCTGGTCGAAATATTTACACTCCAGTGACCAAAATCGTTTCTCAAGAGGGTCGAAGACTACCAAAATGCTGAAGGAACCGAAGGCGGACATCTAGCCAAGGCCTACCTATTGCTGGGACTTCGCGAGTTGGGGAAGCTGTTCGACGGAGCCAAGGATGTCGAATCTGGGGAGGGTTCTTCTGGGACCAAGTAGATAGGAGTTTATCTTTTCGCTTTATAAAATGTAATAAGGCCAATGGTCATTAGTGTTTTTTTATTTCCTGTGTCAATTTGGGATTCGCCTATTTTTATCAATAAAAGGAGGCATTTAGAATCCTAAGTTCTCCAAATCAATTTGTCGCTAGGCCTACCTCGGGCACAAAGAGGTCCCCAAATTAGGACACGATTTACATTCCCGCACTATGTGTTTAAATATTGCAATACTTCCTATAATCCTCACTAACTTGGTTACCTTTTGGTTTTATTTTTTGTTTTTTATTCCCCTCCCCGAAGGTTAGTTCGTGCACTCTGGAAACATCATCTTATTCCACGAGATCCAGGGGCCCTCCACCCACTCCTCCTCTTAGTACTGTCAAAAACAAGAACAAAGGCAAGATGGAAGATTTGAACAACGTCAGAAAGGAGAATTCAACTGAATGGGTAGAGGCCACTAATGGTCATGGTACTCCAACTTGAACAGAAATTGCTAAAATTCCAGGAAGAGCTCGATCAAGTCCGGAATCTGGCAAGCCTGTCATTTTCCCTCAGTACCCCGGATATCACCTTTCCTAATACTCAGTACCCTACACCACCTCAAAACATCCCGAAGTAACAGAATCATTCCGCTCCTCATATTGTTCCACCAAAGACCCAATGCAACACCTGCCATACCTCAAACAACACCCCGTTACTCATCCCGGAACTCCAAAACTCCACAAATGACCACTTCCACACCCACCATAACACCCCCATCTACGTGGAGACCATGCCACATTCCACCCAACCCATCTCAAGCACACCCGAGTCTGATGATAAAGACTTGCTCATCAGGAACCTGGCCGAGGAACTTAAGAAATTGACTAGCCGAATTCAAGGCGTTGAAGGAAACAAGGGAATTGAGGGGCTAAACTATGAAGATCTTTGCATACAGCCCGATGTCGAACTGCCCGAGGGGTACAATCCTCCGAAGTTCGAGATGTTTGACGGTACAGGCGATCCAAGGGTCCATTTGAGGACATATTGTGACAAGCTGGTTGGAGTAGGGAAAGACAAGAGAATCCGCATGAAGCTGTTCATGAGGAGCTTGAAAGGAGATGCGCTGTCTTGGTACATCAGCCAAGATCCAAAGAAGTGGTCAAGTTGGGTAGGCATGGAGTCCGACTTTATGGACAGGTTCAGGTTTAACACAGAGAATGCGCCGGATGTGTTCTATATTCAGAATCTAAAGAAGAAGCCTATGGAAACATTTTGCGAGTATGCTACTCGCTGGAGGTCCGGAGCTGCTAAGGTCAGGCCTGCCTTAGAGGAGGAACAGATGAACAAATTCTTTGTCCGGGCACAAGACCCGCAATACTATGAACGACTAATGATGATCGAGAGCCATAAATTTTCCGACATTATCAAAGTGGGTGAAAGGATTAAAGAGGGTATCAAAAGCAGTATGGTTACAGACTTCGAGGCCTTGCAAGCTACAAATAAGGCCTTGCAGTCCGGTGGTGTGTCCAAGAAAAGGGACGTAGGAGCCGTGATGGTTGCACAAAGGACCAAATCTCCTATCAAATACCAAACTTACCCAACACCTCCACTCACATATCAGCCTACTCCGAACTACCAAGCACCCCCACCCTCCTATCAAGCTCCACCACCCACTTATCAACCACCTCAGCCTCCCACATATCAGCCTACTTCGCCCAGATATTCCCAACCCGCACATGTCTACCAAACCTATAATGCTCAACCATCCCACTATCAGTCACCTCCTGCACGTCAGAACTTCCCTAGACCCCGACCAAATTTTGATCGTAGAACTCCAAAACAATATATAGCTATTGCCGAACCTATTGACCAGTTGTATGAGAGAAGCAAAGCTGCTGGTTATGTTACCCCCATCCCTGCTGCAACCCCTAAGAACCCTTCTCAGTGGGTTAACCCAAACAAATCCTGTGCATACCACTCCGGCATAAAAGGGCACACCATCGACGAATGTCATTCTTTGAAAGACAAGATCCAGTCTCTGATCGATAATAAGATTATTGTGGCAAAGGAACCCGCTCCAAATGTCCGCAACAACCCTCTGCCAGACCATAAGGGTGGATACATCCTCATGATTGAAATAGAGGATGATTGGGATCCCGAGTGATCAATCGGGTTGATCGCAGAAGGTGATGACCAAAAGAGGCCAATAGTTACTCTTAATCCAATCATAGTCCAGATTCAGCCATTTGGGGACGCTGAGGTAAATATGTCTGTGCCACTTGAGTTTGAAGCAACGTCATCTGCAAAGACACCAGCGACAGTTGAGGTCGAATTCATGTCTCCGGCAAATGCACCCGCACTGTTTGAAGTTGCAGTTTTACCACCCAAGGCACATGCTCCGTTCGGAGTAAGGATAGCCACGTCGATCCTAGTGGTGATGTCGGCCATGACACCATTCCATAAAAAGGCTGTACCCTGGGACTATACAGCCGAGGCAAGAAGGAAAGGCAAGGTTAGGTTCGAAGAGACTGTTGCCGCACAGGGTATGACGAGATCTGGTAGAGTTTATACCTCGGAGCATCTAGCCGAGTCAAGCAAGCAGGCGTCCAACCGGCCACCCATCATTGAGACAGGTCCAGACTATCTTTGGAGAAAGATACAGGCCAAGGAATACTCGGTCATCGACCAGTTGAACAAAATGCTGGCGCAAATCTCCATTCTTACTTTGCTACAAAATTTCGAGGCGCACAAGAACACTCTATTGAAGGTACTGAGTGAGGCATACGTACCAAGCAACATCACTGGCGGAGAAATGGCTAACATGGTAGGACAAGTGTTGGAGAGCCATAAGATCACATTTCACGAGGACGAGCTGCCACCTGAAGGGTTGGGACACAATAAAGCACTGCACATCACCGTGCAATGCGAGGACTATTTTATCACCAGAATCTTGATCGACGGAGGATCCAGTCTCAATATCTGTCCACTGGTAACACTCAAGAAGTTGGGTAAAGGACTGCACAAGATAAAGGACGGAGCTATCAATGTGAAAGCCTTCGACGGCTCCCAAAGGTCCACCATTGGGGAGATTAGTCTATGCTTGCAAATGGGGCCAACCTGGTTCGATGTTGATCTCCAGGTGATAGATGTGCTAGCGTCTTACAATCTGCTGTTGGGACGGCCATGGATCCATGCTGCTGGGGCCGTAGCATCAATACTATATCAGGCAGTAAAATTCGAATGGAACCAGCAAGAGGTGATCATTCACGGCGACGGTAGCAACCCCATATACAGTCGCCAGACCATTCCGTCAATCGAAGGAAGAAGGAAGCTAGGTGGCGAGAATTACCACCACATTGAACGGGTAAATGCTGTTGACAAAGATAAATGGTGGGATAGCAAAATTGAGAGTATACTGAATTGGAGTGGGTACGAACCTGGCAAGGGGCTCGGAAAGAACCTCCAAGGAATTGCTAAGCCCATAAAACTCAAGAAACATGGCACCACTTTCAGCTTGGGGTACGAATACACCTGGGAAGAGTTCAACAACTGGTCGCCACCATGGCGTGGTAATTACTATCCACTGGAGCAGCCAATACCGCATTTGGAGCAGACTTTCCAACAGGCCGACGTTGTTTATGGGTCAGACGAAGAAGAAGCACTAGCAGTAGTGAAGAACTTGTTCCTAGAAGACAATGACATGGACTGCTGTTTTGTTCTCGAGGAGGAGGGGGAGGAAAGCCCTTCCATACAGGCTGTGAGCAGAGGAGCATGCCTCAATAACTGGACAATCAGGAGAACCAGAGCCCGACGAGCCTCGGGGTAGCAAGGTTAATACAAGGATCATGCACTGTTTTTATTTACTAAATGACTTTCTTTTTGCATTTTTAATTCCCCCAATAACATCTTTAATGTTCAAAATAGTTATAAAATTTATCAAAGCGTTTCGACTTTTCTTATGAATCAACACTCATTACATTTTTTTTATACAACATTACTATTACTTATCTTGATGAACCAATGGCTGTGACATGTAATGAGACAACGCAACAAACGGACATTGATTCAGAAGAAGATAACATACCAGATGAGATTGTCAAAGAAGTTGAAAACTTTGAGAACAGACCTAAGTCCAACCTGGACGAGACCGAAATTGTTAACCTAGGAGATGAAGAAAACATCAAGGAAACACGAATTAGCGTTCACTTGTCGCCATCAGAAAAGAAGAAATATACAGAATTTCTAAGGGAATATGAGGACATATTCGCCTGGTCATATGATGACATGACTTTTCTGAGTACGTCTATTGTGGCTCACAAATTGCCAGCAGATCCAACATGCCAGCCGGTAAAGCAAAAGCTCAGAAAGTTCAAGCCTGATATGAGTTTGAAAATCAAGGAAGAAGTCACTAAGCAAGTCAAAGCTAAGGTTCTCAGGGTAGTAGAATACCCGACATGGTTAGCCAACATCGTGCCAGTGTCAAAGAAGGATGGGATGGTCAGAGTCTGTGTCGACTACCGGGATCTCAACCGGGCCAGTCCGAAAGACGACTTTCCTTTGCCGAACATACACATCCTGATTGACAATTGCGCCAAGCATGAGTTGCAATCATTTGTAGATTGTTTTGGGGGTTATCATCAGATCTGGATGGATGAAGAAGACGCTGAAAAAACGGCTTTCATTACGTCGTGGGGAATGTACTGTTACAAGATGATACCGTTGGCCTGAAGAATGCAGGGGCCACCTATATGAGGGCCATGACCACCATTTTCCATGATATGATACACAAGGAGATAAAGGTATATTTGGATGATGTTATCATCAAGTCCAAGAAGGCCACTGATCACATAAAAGATCTGAGGAAATTCTTCAATAGATTGCGGAGGTACAACCTGAAACTGAATCCTGCGAGGTGCGCATTTGGGGTACCCGCTGGAAAATTACTGGGGTTTATTGTGAGTCACCGAGGAATAGAACTGGATCACTCAAAGGTCAAAGCCATTCAAGTACTACCACCGCCAAAGAACAAGAAGGATGTGATGAGTTTCTTGGGAAGACTTAACTATATCAGCCGGTTCATAGTACAGTCTACAGTTATCTATGAGCCGATCTTTAAGATGTTGAAGAAGGACGCCGCTACCAAATAGACCGATGACTGCCAAAAGGCCTTTGACAGAATCAAGGAATACCTGTCAACACCACCAGTTTTGGTCCCGCCCGAGCCAGGCAGACTCCTATTACTCTACCTCGCAGTATTGGATGGGGCTTTCGGTTGCGTTCTGGGGCAGCATGATGAAACAGGGAGGAAGGAGCAGGCCATCTATTATCAGAAGTTCACCCAGTACGAGGCCTGGTATTCTCTGTTAGAGCGCACCTGTTGTAATTTGACTTGGGTAGCTCAGAAACTGAGGCATTATTTCTGTGCCTATACCACATATCTCATATCAAGGATAGATCCTTTGAAGTATATCTTTCAGAAGCCTATGCCCACTGGCAAGCTAGCCAAGTGGCAAATCCTGTTGAGTGAGTTCGACATTGTTTACGTAACTCAGAAAGCGATCAAGGGACAGGCACTAGCAGATCACCTTGCTGAAAATCCCGTAGATGGAGAATACGAACCACTGAAAACGTATTTTCCTGACGAGGAGGTATCATTCATAGGAGAAGACATTACAGAATCCAATGATGGTTGGAGAATGTTTTTTGATGGAGCAGCAAATTTCAAAGGAGTTGGCATAGGGGCGGTCCTAGTATCAGAAACCGCTTAGCATTATCCAGTGTCTGCCAAACTCAGGTTCCCGTGCACCAACAACATGGGTGAATACGAAGCTTGCATCTTAGGGCTTAAAATGGCCATTGACATGAACATTCAAGAATTGCTAGTGATTGGAGATTCGGACGTGCTCATACATCAGGTGCGTGAAGAATGGGCAACCAAGAACTCCAAGATACTCCCGTATCTGCATCATGTACAGGAATTGAGGAAAAGGTTCACGAAGACGGAGTTCCAACATGTTTCCAGAGTCCAGAATGAGTTTGCCGACGCATTGGCTACCCTGTCGTCTATGATACAACATCCAGACAAGAATTTCATTGATCCCATTCTAGTAAAGATCCATGATCAGCCAGCTTACTGTGCCTATGTTGAAGAAGAAGCAGATGGAAAGCCTTGGTTTCATGATGTCAAGGAGTATTTGGCAAAAGGAGAGTACCCAGAGCTTGCAAATCCTACTCAGAAACGCACACATCGGAGATTGTCCAACAACTTCTTTCACAGCGGAGGAATCCTATATAGGAGGACTCCCAATTTGGGATTACTAAGGTGTGTCGACGCAAAGGAAGCATCCAAGCTACTAGAGGGAATTCAAGCTGGGACCTGCGGTCCGCATATGAATGGTTTTGTCTTAGCAAAGAAGATACTCCGAGCTAGTTACTTTTGGATGACTATGGAAACGGACTGCATCTACTATGTCCGGAAATGCCACCGCTGTCAAGTACATGCAGATATGATAAAGGTACCTCCAAATGAGCTTAATGCAACAAGCTCACCTTGGCCTTTCGCCGCTTGGGGAATGGATATTATTGGACCAATCGAGCCTACCTCTTCCAACGGGCACAGGTTTATCCTAGTAGCAATCGATTATTTCACTAAATGGGTCGAAGCAGCATCTTACAGAGCAATGACTAAGAAAGTCGTGGCAGACTTTGTCCGCGACCGCATTGTTTGTCGATTCGGGATTCCAGAGTCAATTATTACTGATAATGGCTCCAACCTCAACTGCGACTTGATGAAAGCTATGTGTGAAACCTTCAAGATCAAACAGAAGAATTCCATAGCCTATAGGCCGCAAATGAATAGAGCTGTAGAGGCCGCTAACAAGAATATCAAGAAGATATTGAGGAAAATGATAGAGAAGCATAAATAGTGGCACGAGAAGTTATCATTTGCTCTATTGGGATATCACACCACATTCCGCACATCAACCGGGGCAACCCCCTATATGCTGGTTTACTGTACGGAGGCCGTCATTCCCGCTGAGGTAGAAATTCCTTCCCTAAGAATCATACAGGAAGCTGAGCTCGATGACGCAGAGTGGGTAAAAAGTCGTTATGAGCAACTAGCCCTTATAGACGGAAAGAGAATGAATGCAGTTTGCCATGGTCAACTCTATCAGAACCGAATGTCCAGAGCCTTCAACAAGAGAGTCAAACCAAGACAGTTCACACCGGGGCAGCTGGTGTAAAAGAAATTTTTCCGCATCAAGATGAAGCCAAGGGGAAGTTCTCTCCCAATTGGCAGGGTCCATACATGGTCCACCGGGTTCTGACAGGAGGAGCCCTCATACTTGCATAAATGGACGGAGAAGTCTGGCCAAAGCTGATCAATTCAGATGCAGTGAAACATTAATATATGTAATCTTTATGCTTTCCGTATATGATGTAATTGAACTACACCTGACCTGATTCCCGTTTAAGAGGGGATACGTAGGCAGCCTTATGGGTTCGGTCACAATTCAATAAAATTTTCATTCCCCCCCTCCCCCGCCCCCCAATTTGGAAACTGGGGCAGAAGCGTCAGAAGCGTGCTCCTCAAAATTCCGAAGTAACTTCAGCCAATCGCCGCACAAGCAGCAGTCAGAAGCGTCAACCCATCAAACTAGGGCAGAATTTTGAGGAGGACCATCAAAATTCCGTAGCAGGAGAGGTTGCAATGTCCTGAATTGCGTCACAGTTGGCGGTTCATCTAAAAACTATTTTTTATTATACATTATTTATGTCATACTTTTATGAAATCGTGCATGTCTATTACTGAAATTGCCTTGTTTAGCAATGCTACCCCAATGATACATACAGTATCACCATATCAAAGCTAAGCAGGTCAAGCAAAGCCAGCGAGGATACGAACTAACCTCCCCCTTTTTACAAAACTCACGATTTTTCTTTGGATGCAGGCACTTGGATCGCGAAATCATCAAACATACTATATATTCACGAGACAAATATTATTCAGGAATACAACTCTCAAAACCGTTGCACTTACCCACATTTGCTATCCACACACACCAGCGATATTTTGTGTGTCACAATGTCCCCAGCAGTCACAATATCACAATCTGCTATCAGCTAAGAAAGCTCCATTACCATTTGCCATTTTATTTCTTGTATATGGCTACCATTCTGCCTTCCGAGACTAAACGCTGTTGTCTACACCCCCTTTTTCTTCCAAAACGGAGTTCGAAATCGGGTATACGACATTCGGGAGGACAACTCTATTCCCTTGCGAGAATTGGATTTTTTAGTTTAAAGAGTCGCCACCTAATGATTATAGTGCATTAGGACACTTTAAGGAAGAATTTGAGATGAAGAACCAGAGTTTGGGTAAGGGCTAGAAATTATCTCGAGGGGAAGGTGTTAGGCACCCCTCAAGATCCACTAGTGTGGTTCCCGGTCATGCTACAATTGTGACTTTGAATGCAAACAAACAAGTAAACAAGCAAGCATTGCAAATACGAGAAAACTATTACAAATAAGGAGCACAAAAGGTTAAAAAAAAGTGCTGAATTTTAGGGAAGGAGCAGTTTAGTTAAAAGTGCAAGTAGGAAGAAGTCAAGTACTTAGTGCGAACAATCTGAAAATTATGTGAAAAACAGAAGTCGAAAGTGCAACAGCTTTTTAAGATTCAGAAAATTGTTAAACTAATAAAGAGGGAGGGGGGTCCTAGGTTTATATATTACATGGATCATTCGCACAACATTGGTACTCAATTGTACGCATATGTTATCATGTAATCATCATCTCCATGTCTACCCTTTTCCACCCCGTTAAGGTATTGGAGCGCGGAATGGTATCGTTTGCCTATTGCATGCTATTACCCGTCCCAAGCTATCAGTCCCAGGGCATTAGGACTTCTAATCCTAAAAGGGGAAGAAAGGGATGGGGGCCTTTATGGAGTTTAAAGGACAAAAATTCTAATCGACATTCAAAAACAAGTAACAAGTAGGGGGAGTGAACAGACAAACAGGTAAGGCTCACATAAACCCCGTAAATCAGATAACATATAGTTTAGCATGCCTTTACACATACTGGTTTGGTCTTTAAAATTAAAAATTAAGCAGCGAGCGGACTGGTTCGATACATACGTTTAGACAGGAAGCCCACATTAGGCAACTTGGATCCAATTGTCAGAACTTAAGGTATTTTAAGCGAGTGATTTAGAAAGTACTGGTTCTAGAAAAGTAGTCTAATGCCGGAAAGTACAGACTGCAGTCAGTTTAGAAATAAGTTTTAAGAGAATCATGAGTATAAACCATAAAAGGAGTTCCAGAGTCAGAAATACTTAAGGAAAGAGTAAACTGCAGAACTGTTTTAAAGACAATTTCAGGAAGACCAAAACTTAGTTAGAAAATGTTTAGGCAGAATTTTAGAAAGAAACCATTTCAGAAGAGGTGCTGATTTGAAGAACTCAAATGTATACTGATTCAAAAGAGTTTTGTCAAAAGATTGAGGCTGAAAACATTAAGACATTAGAGACCAGTTAACAGATTGTTATTGCTTAAGAAGAATCGGACGAACTTGATGCGAAATCCTATGATATCTATATCTGATTTAAAAAGTCTGTTAAGAACTGGCAAGAAGAGGTAATTATTTAATTACCCTACAGTTTGCCTAATGCATATGCATTCCCTATAGGCATGATTTCTATATGCACTGATTACATGAACGTTAAGGTCCTATAGGCAGGATTTCTAGATGACTTATATCATAATTAAACGTTAAACCCTATAGGCATGGTATCTAGGTGACTTGAATCAGAAACATCGAACCATCTTATGTGCAGTATTTCTAGTGAAAAAATTAAAGTCCTAAAGTCATGATATCTACCCTTTATTGATGCAAGAAAGTAAAACCCCTCCCACACCCTTTTACTAGATTCCCCGAGTTCTATACAAGTTATTACAACCCAATGAATCAACTGAAATAATAGAAATACATCAAAAACTAATAGCTAGATCCAAGCAGCCTAATTCAATCTTAATGTCCAATAATATGTATTTAACTAACTCCAGGGTCCAGATCTCCAAAGCCTTCTCATTATCCAGGGCGTTTCAAAGTTTCAAGGAACCTCAGGGATTCCAGGCATTGCTTACACCCAGGATGCTATTATGAACAGGATGGTGCAGTGTGGAATAGCCAGCCCTCAGGCATCCAAGTTCAGAGGGAGCTCAGGGGTCCCAAAGCATGGCTTGAAAGAGAGGGGCAGAACTTATAGCTAGGAGTAAGTGCAAAGTGAAAGGGAATTAAGGGGCCATGACAAGTGGTGGTCATACCTAGCCATAAGGTAGGCTGGCACACCCCTGACCACTTGCTAGATGAACAAGTTAGGAGCAGACCTTTTGATGGTCAGACAAAGGTCTGGATAGTGATTAGGACACTATCAGACCTAAGTCAAGGCTCAAGCACATAATGGGGAGAATGGGAAGTGGGAATTGATTGAGTTAAGGAGTTCAATGAACCCAGTTCAGGATCATAGACAGCAATATTGGGGTGCTGCTATGCCCTGAACAATAAACTCACATACAAAGGGGTAAAAGGGTAAAGGGGATTCACAGAGTATCAAATTCATGACAAACAATTGATCACACACATAACTTAAATACAGAAATATAAAGGAGAGGGAAACAAATATCAACTAAAGGAAATAGGCAGAAATTAAACACATTGTTGTTGAGGCATGTAAACTAACTGAGACATACCAGTAGAGAAGCAAAAGAAGTGAAGAAGAAAGTAAAGTAAACACAGTCCACAGCAGCACAAGTATCAAAAGAGAGAGTTTTAAGTGAAATTGAATTGTGAACTCAGATGGTGTTCTGTGTTCGTGTGTGTAGGAAAAGTCTGTGAAAAGCCTCTGTAAAACTCCTCCTTTAGTGCAAAAGGGCAGGCCTTTTTATAGTGCAGAAGATGAGTAAGAAAAAGGTAAGAGAATAGTTTGAAATCAATCACAAGCTGTTTCCCTTTGGTTAAGGGATTTGATTCAAACGGGCAAAAATAAATAAGGAAAGGATTCGTTTTAAAAATCTTTTCTAAAGCAGTGTAATAGGGACAAATACACAACATTTTATTTAAGGAAATAGTCTAGTAGCACACGGTTTGGACAAAACAAGGAAAGACAATTAATCAACAGCCAGTAAAATCAGGGTTCGAATCTTAGTGTGAATGAATCCAACCAGAAAAGGTGAGAAGGGGTTTAATTTAAAGAAAATCAACAGTAACAAACCTTTTAAAAAGTAACTCGGAATCAATCACAAGCTGGCCAAAGGCCTTTTGAAAGAAGAGAATTTGTCATATAAAAAGCATACATACATGTGAGACAAGAGAGAGTTGTCGTAAAACTAGCAAGAAATCAGAGTGACCAAGAAGGTTAGGTTCGTAGACTCAGAATGAGCCTGAAAGAGAGTCAAGGGTTCTGAATGGAACCCTAGACCAAACACAAAGTCAAGCCTGCCAAAAACCCCAAATACTAAGGTTTCTGACTCGAATCAGATGCATAGACGAGAAAACAACAAATAGAACAGGCTCAGTAGTCTCTTTCAGAGACTTATGAGAAAACAAACAGAGAGAGCAGCAAGTTTGAAACACAGGGAATACATTTAGGCAAAACATGGCCCTCAAACAAGTTCAGGAGAGAAAAAGCGATACAGGTTTAGGAAAAACAGTAGACGGAACCTGCTTAGAGTTCAAACAAAAGTCCAGTAAAGGCAAACAAGGAATAGAAGCTTAGTAAAATACAATAAAGAAACATACGAGATAAATATGTAAAGCATGCTTATAGAGCCCGGTAAAAGAAAGAACAGAACACAAAAAAATAGAAGAACATGCATAATATGGCAAAACATAAGAACATAGGAGCAGACATGCGAGGAAAGAACACAAGAACATGGCATAGACAGATTCACACAAAGAAAAGAAGAAGAAGAAAAGTCATAAGTCGTTTTAATATTTTCAGAAAACCCTAAATTGAAACAGACTAATTTTCAAAAGAAAATTGGGGAAAAGCTTGAAAACATTGAATATAGCACAGATCCACCATAGATCTAAGTAAATAAAAGAGGAAGGAACCTCGAATAGCCTTAGGGTTTCTCTGAAACAATTAGAAGGCTTGGAAGAGGTCTGGTCTTGAGTCAGAGATGGCCATGACTAGGCTTCTAAAGCTCGAATACGTCGGAATGGGGCCGGAGAGGCCACAGAACACAGATCTGCAGGGGATCTGAACGGACGCCGTCGAGGTCAGACCTCGAAATCTCGAACACCCATGGTTTAGGGGTGAAGGAAGGTGAGCACAGGTCGTCTATGGCCTGAAAAGCCATGGACTCCGGCGAGATAATGGTCGGAGAAGACGAGGGAGGCGATTAGGGTTTGAGTGCTTGAGAGCGTTTGAGAGAGAAGAGAGTTCGAAGGCGGCTGTCGAAGAGAAATGGGGATTAGGGTTAGGTCATGTGGAATTAAAAAGGAAAGAATCATTTGTGGCCGTTGATCAAAAGGATCAACGGCCTGGAATTAAAAGAACCCCGGGCGGGTTTAGCAATTGGGTCAGGGGTCGGGTGAGAAATTAAATTGGGTCGTTTTGACTTGGGGGCGGATTGGGCCAAAAGTAAGGCTAAAATTGAAATGGAATTGGGGCTGCAATTGAAACGAAATGGGACTACATTTTAAATAGCCAGTTTTTCCCTTTTATTTTATAAAAATAGTGAAAATGATTTTAAAAGAAAATTGAAGATGCTGAACCAATTAATAATACATATATATTAAATTAAAAATATTAGAACTAATTTTACAATTATAAAACACCATTAATCGTAAAATAGGCTATAATTGCCTTTATATGCAATTAGCTTTAAAAATACCAAACAAATTTGTAAAAATATACAAAAATCACCCTAATTATATTTTGGTGTAAATATGAGAATAAAATAAATTATTCACAATAATGATAGTTTTGGGAATAATTATTGGATTTTGTTGTATTAAAATAGGCAATAAATTGGTTTTATGAACTTTTTAAAAAAAATAAAAAAAATACCAAAACTCTTGGGTGTGCTTATATATGCACGTATATGCTATTTTGAGTACATAAAAATACTTAGGGAAAAATTGGGTATCAACACTAGGCAGGAGAGGGAGTATAGGGAAGCTAAGATGCCTCATGGTTATGGAGGATTTACTGGTTTCTATTCTGCGGCCAAGACCCACCATAGTAGAGGTTTTGCCAGTCGACCAGTTCAACCCGCTCTTCAGATCTCACGTGATGCTCCAGTCAGCCATTAATTCCAGAGCACTTATACTGGGAAGCCATCCTTCTGTAAGTGGTTCTTATAGTGGTTACTCCAATCATCCTGGGCAAACTCAGCTAGCAGCTATGTCGGTAGAGAGTTTGTTTTGAGTGTGGGGATACTAGGCACCTGGTGAGAGATTTTCCGAGACTCCAGATGGGTGTATCTCAGCAGGGTACTTAGGTTATGGATTTTGCTCCAGCTGCTACTCCACCTACACAGTCAGCTAGAGGTGGGGGATAGGCAGGTAGAGGACGTCCTAGAGAGGAAGGCCAGGCCCGTTGTTACGCTTTCCTGGGTATGACGGAGGTAGTTGCATCAGATATTGTCATTATAGGTATTGTTCCAGTTTGTTGTAGAGATGTATCAGTTTTATTTTATCTAGGTTCTACTTATTCGTATGTGTCATCCTATTTTGCTTCATATTTGGATATGTCTCATGATTCTCTGGATACTCTTATTTATGTCTCTATGCCCGTTAGGGATTCTATGGTGGTGGATTGTGTCTATCGTGTTTGTTTGGTCCCTATTGGGGGCTATGAGACTAGGGTTGATCTTCTGTTACCTCATATGGTGGATTTTTGGTATGGATTAGCTATCTCTATATCATGTTATTCTTGATTATCATGCTAGGGCCGTGTCATTGGTTATGCCAGGGTTGCCGAAATTGGAGCGGATAACTATCGAGAAGGTCCTAATGGGTTCAAGATTCACATGTGGTATTTAAGGATTTTTGAATTTGTGTATGGCTAGGATTTGAGATCTGTACTATATGGTGTCTAGACTTACGGTACTTCTATATCATTGTTGACTTTACATGGAAGTATTAGAGAGATGCAAGAAACGACTTCGGATTTCGAAATGAGTTACCTTCGGGCTTCGAGTTTGGAAATCTACGTGACTTGCCTAAGTTAGAGGAAAATCAATTCTGGTGATTCAGTTATGTGCAAATGGCTTTCGAAGAGTTTGAGATGGTTGGACCACGACTTGCGGATGAAGAGCTCTACAGGCATGGGGAGTCTGTTACATGTTGTGATTTGTTCTACGAGATTGAGTTAGTGAAAGGTTTTCGGTTGATGGGTTGTCTATCCTACTTCTGATTCAGAGTTGCGGACAAAATCCTCATGTTTTCATATGATAGCATGATGGAGGTGGTGCACCATGTGGTATTGAGATATCATGGTCAAGGTTGCGGTTCGATTTTGAAAGAAAGGTCAGGAGTTCTAGACGGTATGGTAGATTTCAAATATTTAGAGGATCTTTCTACTATTGTATCGCCTGAGAAGAATGTGCGTGTAAGGAGATGCATTGTGTTTTTGGCTTGCGGATGCTTGACTAGTATTATGATAATCGCCTAGATGTTTACTATTGATGTTCAAGTTTTGCTACGTGGCATAGAAGATTATGTAAGTATTTTTTGTGAAATGGTTGTGTATGAGTGATGTGTCAGTTATTAAGTGGTGGAGTTGGGATCAGATATGGAGATTTATGTATTCTTGAGGTTTACAGGCTAGATGTTCTCAGAGATAAACTATTCCTTGGTTGTGGACCGTGAAGATATGTTAAGAGTTAGACAACTAATGGTGTGTGTTATGTATAGGTTACTATAGAGGTTTGGAAGGTCATTACCTATTTTAGGATGATCCAAATAGATTTGGGGGTCCAATGATGGGTCTAATGAGAATGTGTATCCGACATCGGATCGGATTTACTCACTCTTGTGCATCATTTACCGTGGGTGTGTCACCAGGAGGAAAAGGATATTGTCCGTATCCTAAATTGTTTCATATGTTGCTCTCTTGTGCTACGACGGGTTGTGAGACTGTTAAGGTATTCACATGTATGATGTGGTTCTATTCAGTCCTGGTGGTGAGATTAGGAACGAGATGGCTCTTAGGATGTTGAGTTGCTTATTACACCTTAGTCATGTTTTTCCTACCGGTGGTATATTGTGCTATCCGTTTCTCTATGGTTATGGTCATGTGTTTTGTGTGTTTTCCTTCTTCCTTGTGGGATGGATTCATAGTATGGCACCGTTGGGGGTTGCACCTGTTGGACTTGTCGGATAGTTCCCTCATTTGGTTCTCTTTCCTTTTTAGTTATATTCGAGTTGTTGCTCGTTGGGTACGGATTGCCTCATATGTGAATAGGTGGAATTCGGTGTGGCTTGACAGTCGAATAGCTTATATAGGATTTGATGAGATTATTGGACCTGGAATTTGTGCGATCGGACTTGGATAGTATGCCTAGATAAGAATATCATTAATCAGCTTGGAGTTTGGTACTGGTTCTTGTCGGGTAAGAGAACTTCACGACTTATTAGTTAGGTGAGTGGTTATGATTTTCTACATGTTTCTTACATCATCAACAGTGTTGTGAAGGTTGGGAACATGGTCTTATTTGATATGAGGTTGTTTACTAATATTGGGTTTAGTAATGAACAACTATTATGGTCGGAAGATATTAATATGAGTGCATGAGATATATGGTATATCGTGTGTTTATATCTTGTAATATAGTTACAGCTTGATGCAGCTTGGTTAGACTTATACATTGTATAAATACGAGAATCGAGTCTTATAAGGAATTCCAGATGTCGGAGATTGGGTTCTAAGATTTATGGACTAAGGTTGAAGAAGAATCTTTGGTTAGGTTGTGTTGACTGGCTTATATGGATTGAGGTGACGTGGGATTACCCGTGGGTATGTCTACGGTCACTTTATACAATAATTTGATGGATTTGGAATGATTCTTGGCACATTCGAGGACGAATGTTTGTTTAAGAGGGGGAGATTGTAATGACCCGACTGCTCATTGCGAGCATTGTCATTATGTTTAGTAGTTTGAGGTCTTGAATAGCTTCATATGATGTATTACGACTTGCGGGGATGGTTGGTTTGGTTCAGGGAAGGTTTCGGATTGAATTGGAACACTTAGTTCCTAGCTTGGAAGCTTAAGTTGGAAGTATTGACCAAGTTTGACATTTCTGTATTTGATCTCGGATCGATGTTTTGATAGTTTCATTAGGTGCCGATGGTAATTTTGGACTTAGGCATATGTCCGAATTTGGATTTGGAGGTTCCTAGGTTGATTTGGTTCTAATTGGCGAAAGTTGGCAATTTGAAGGTTTAGAAGTTCATATGTTTAGCCTATAGTTGACTTTGTTGTTATCGATGTTTGTTTGGGATTCCGAGCCTTGGAATAGGTTCATATAGTGATTTATGACTTTTGTGTATAATTTGAGATAATTCTCAGTTGTTTAGACATGTTCGGTGTAAGTTTGGAAGTTGGTAAATTAAAACATTTCATTACGCTTGAATTGGGGTGCAATTCATGGTTTTGATGTTATTTGGTGTGATTTGAGGCCTTGAGTAGGTCTGTGTTATACTTTGGGATTGGTTGGTATGATTGGATAGGTTCCCATGGGCCTCGAGTGTGTTTCGGATGGGTATCGGACCATTTTCCCTTGTTTTGGAACTGTTGATTTTCTGGTGTGTAGTTGTTCTTCGCAACCATGGAAGGTCTATCGCGATAATGGAAGTGTGTTGTGTGTTTGGCATCTTTTGCTCTTCGCGTTTGCATTGTGTTGGTCGCAATCGCGAACTGCTGGGGGTTGAAGCTTCGCGTTCATGATTAGACTTCGTGATCGCACCGGTCTATGTCCGAATGGGGGAAGGCAGGTGCCTTAGCCTTCACGTTCACGGAGGAGCACTGCGTTCGCGTAGGTCCGGGGTCTTGTGTAAATTTTCCCATGCCTGTTGCCAAGTTCGCGTGGGGTCTTTCATGATCGCGAAGTAGGTCCCGCGATCGCGAACCCCCCCCCCCCCGTCCCCAGGCACACTTAAATAGCTCTATTTCGAGGATTGAGTTACTTTATCACATGTTGAGATTGGGAGCTCAATTTTGGGTGATTTTTACGATTTGGATTGGGGTAAATATATTTTACTCGGATTTAGTTCTTATTCATGCTTTCCTCCTTGATTTTAGTATTTGAATCAATCTAAGTGAAGAATACTAGGAATTTTGGCAAAACTTTTCTAAAATGAAAAATGGGGATTTGAACCCCGATGCGGAGTCGAATTGGGATGAAATTTGTATGGTTGGACTCGTATTCTAATAATGTTCGAAATTTGTAATTTTTGCAAGGTTCCTGGAGGCGGGCCCGGATTAACTTTTTGGTTTACCTTTTGATTTTTGTTAAAGATCGGAGCTTTATTAATTGGAAACGATTTCTATAGTCATGTTTGATATTATTGATTTATTTTTAGCTACATTTGACCCATTCGGAGGCCGATTTGCGAGGCAAGGGCTTTTTAGAGCATTGATTAGGATTATTTGAGGTAAATATCTTGCATAACCTTGTGTGAGAGAATACCCCTCAGAATTTGGCATTAATTATTTATTTGTATATGTGGAATGCGACGTGTATACAAAGTGACGAGCGTATACATGGGTGGTATATGTGGTTTATGACCGAATTAGACCATGGGCTCTTAATATTCCTTGATTTGATAATGTAATATAAATATATTTATATA
>NW_017672466.1:133632-190070 GCF_001879085.1 Nicotiana attenuata
ATATATATATATATATATATATATATATATATATATATATATATATATATATATATATATATGAAACATGCTAAAACTACGTTGTGATTACATGATCGTTATTGCAACATTTGACTTAGACATAGCCATGCTTTAATTGTTGAAAACCCGCCACACTTTTATATTAGTGTCATGTCCTTGTGCACTTTGTTTATAAGTTGTGAGCTTATTCTTGATGAAACTTGGTATTATTGTTTTGTGATATTGTGACACATGTGGATATGTTGAGCGGATTGATTGGGGTATTGGCACGAGGTTTCAGCCATGCGATTATGATTGATGTTGTTGTTATTATGATAAGAATATTATTATTAAACAAGAGCGACAAGGTGGGATATTGTTATATTGTCAGGCGGGAGCGACAAGGCGGGATATTATTAAATAGGAGAGACAAAGCAGGATTTTTTATATTGTCAGGCGGGAGAGACAAGGCGGGATATTGTTAAACAGGAGCGACAAGGCGGGATATTGTTATTTGTCAGGCGGGAGCGGCAAGGCAGGATATTGTTATTGTCAGGGCGGAGTGATACGGGTAGTTATTTTTATTGTGCTTGAATTGTGGGTACGAGGTACCATATGTTTGTGTTTCTATTTGATGACTTGTTGTCAAAGTTGAGCTTTTACTGTTTGAGTTGTTTCCACATGTTCGGGAGTAGGTTGTTGATATTTTTTCCATTCATATATTGTATTTACCCGATTCGGTNNNNGATACAGGTTTAGGAAAAACAGTAGACGGAACCTGCTTAGAGTTCAAACAAAAGTCCAGTAAAGGCAAACAAGGATTAGAAGCTTAGTAAAATACAGTAAAGAAACATACGAGATAGACATGTAAAGCATGCTTATAGAGCCCGGTAGAAGAAAGAACAGAACACAAAAAATAGAAGAACATGCATAATATGGCAAAACATAAGAACATAGGAGCAGACATGCGAGGAAAGAACACAAGAACATGGCATAGACAGATTCACACAAAGAAAAGAAGAAGAAGAAAAGTCAGAAGTCGTTTTAAGATTTTCCGAAAACCCTAAATTGAAACAGACTAATTTTGAAAAGAAAATTGGGGAAAAGCTTTAAAACATTGAATATAGCACAGATACGCTCTTCCGATCTAGTAAATAAAAGAGGAAGGAACCTCGAATAGCCTTAGGGTTTCTCTGAAACAATTAGAAGGCTTGGAAGAGGTCTGGTCTTGAGTCAGAGATGGCCATGACTAGGCTTCTAAAGCTCGAATACGTCGGAATGGGGCCGGAGAGGCCACAGAACACAGATCTGCAGGGGATCTGAACGGACGCCGTCGAGGTCAGACCTCGAAATCTCGAACACCCATGGTTTAGGGGTGAAAGAAGGTGAGCACAGGTCGTCCATGGCCTGAAAAGCCATGGACTCCGGCGAGATAATGGTCGGAGAAGACGAGGGAGGCGATTAGGGTTTGAGTGCTTGAGAGCGTTTGAGAGAGAAGAGAGTTCGAAGGCGGCTGTCAAAGAGAAATGGGGATTAGGGTTAGGTCCTGTGGAATTAAAAAGGAAAGAATCATATGTGGCCGTTGATCAAAAGGATCAACGACCTGGATTTAAAAGAACCCCGCGCGGGTTTAGCAATTGGGTCAGGGGTCGGGTGAGAAATCAAATTGGGCCATTTTGATTTGGGGGCGGATTGGGCCAAAATTAAGGCTAAAATTGAAATGGAATTGGGGTTGCAATTGAAACAAAATGGGACTACATTTTAAATAGACAGTTTTTCCCTTTTATTTTATAAAAATAGTGAAAATGATTTTAAAAGAAAATTGAAGATGCTGAACCAATTAATAATACATATGTATTAATTTAAAAATATTAGAACTAATTTTACAATTGTAAAACACTATTAATCGTAAAATAGGCTATAATTACCTTTGTATGCAATTAGCTTTAAAAATACCAAACAAATTTGTAAAAATATACAAAAATTACCTTAATTATATTTAGTGTAAATATGAGAATAAAATAAGTTATTCACAAAAATGATAATTTTGGGAATAATTATTGGATTTTGTACTTTTAAAATAGACAATAAATTGATTAAAAATAAGGAAAAATACCAAAACTCTTTGGAATGTTTATATATGCATGTATATGTTATTTTGAGGATATTTTGAGTATATAAAAATACTTAGGGAAAAAGTGGGTATCAACAGCTGCCCCTCTTTACCCGGGAAGGATGAAAGTGTTGTCGGGTAAAGATATGATGGCCAATTTTGACCGGAAGTGGCGATTTTCAAAGAATTTGACCGAGCTCTGGTTTCTGAGCTGCCTACATATCCCTGGTTTTACAGGAATCAGGCCGTATGTAGTTCAGGAACCATTGACGGAACATGCCGATGGAGATTTGGAAGGACGGACGCGATGCTTTTGGAGAGGCAAGAGTTATTTGGGAAGCTGATCAGCTGCGAGAACCGGAGTAGGACTGCTCCTGCTGAGACGGCCATTGTTAGCCGGTGTACCTGCAAGTGAGCAATATAGGTGTATATTATGCATAAACTAAAGCATGATGCAAGTTCCCGTCGGACCATGAATGCTGTCCTCGGACGGTTAGGATGACGTCCTCGGACCGTGATGTCCTGGGCCATGAAGGACAAAATTAAAGGATTCGCAGGCTATGAAATGACGTTCTCGGGCCATGATGATGGTGCCTCCGAACCATGATGCCTTTGAATAATGATGTGCAAGATATAAAGTGGGGTCCTCGGGCCATGGCATGGTATTCTCGGGCTATGAAGATGATGCCTCCGAACGATGACACCTTTGGAAAATTTGGCGATATTCCAGCCCATGAAATGCAAGGTTTGGTGGTATTTCAGCCGATGCAAAAAACGTAAATGGTGATGTTTCAGCCGACAGAAGATTTAAACAAAACAGCGATTTTTCAGCCGATGTGAAAATAAAACTGGCGATGTTCCAGCCGACAGAAGATTGAAATAAAGTTTGGCGATATTTCAGCCGATATGAAATAAAATGGCGATATTTCAGCCGACAGAAATTTAAGTAAAGTTTGGCGATATTTCAGCCGTTTGCAAGACATGAGGTGGCGATATTTCAGCTATACAAGAAAGATAAAGTGGCGGTATTTCAGCCATGCAGGTGGAGGTAGAGCTTAACCTCGGAAGGCAGAAAGGCAGCCTTATGCAATGCAGGGAATGCAGGATGGAGACAACGCTTAGTCTCGGAAGGCAGAAGGGTAGCCTTATGCAATGCAGGAAATGCAGATGGAGAAAACACTTAGTCTCGGAAGGCAGAAAGGTAGCCTTATGCAATGCAGGAATGCAGATGGAGACAACGAGGCAGAAAGGTAGCCTTATGCAATGTAGGAATGCAGATGGAGACAACGCTTAGTCTCAGAAGGCAGAAAGATAGCCTTATGCAGATAATGCAAATGGAGACAATGCTTAGTCTCGGAAGGCAGAAAGGTAGCCTTATGCAATGCAAGAAAATAAAAGGATGGATAGTAGTGAGATTTCTTAGCTGATTGCCGATCACGATGCCGTGACTGTCAAGGAGGTTGTGTGTGGATAATAATTACGGACGAGTGATGATTCTGAGAAGTTGCATCTTTGAGGAATATGCGTATGTAAATATACCTGACGAGTGCCTGCATCCAAAGAGAAATCGTGAGTTTTGTAAGGGGGAAATGTTAGTTCGTCTTCCCCTGGCTTCCGGCGTTGCGTATCATTGGGGTAGCGTTGCTAAATAGCAGCAATTCGAACAATAATTATGCATGATTTAGTAAATATAACGTAAGTAGAAAACGGTTTTGTTTAGATGAACCAACAACTGCAACGTGGTTCAAAACATTGCAACCTTTCTTGCTCCGGAATATCGAGGGTCCTCCTCAAAATTCTGCCCCAGTTTACCAGGTTGGCACTTCTGACGGCTGCGCTGAATGACTGAAGAATCAACGTTGGAATTTTGAGGGTCCTCCTCAAAATTCTGACCCAGTTTACTGAGGTGGCATCCCTGGCGATGAGTGGATGAAGACTAACTTCGGAATTTTGAGGGCCCTCCTCAAAATTCTGCCCCAGTTCCAATAGTAGGGGAAAATGAAATTTTTTATTAAATTGTGACCGAACCCATAGGGCTGCCTACGTATCCCCTCTTAAACGGGAATCAGGTCAGGCGTAATTCAAATTACATCATAGAGAAATCATAGGTGATTACACATAATATCGTTTCACTGCATCTGAGTTGATTGGCTTTGGCCAGACTTCTCCATCCATTTCTGCAAGAATAAGGGCTCCTCCAGTTAGAACCCGGTGAACCATGTACGGACCCTGCCAGTTGGGAGAGAATTTCCCCTTGGCTTCATCTTGATGTGGGAATATCTTCTTCAACACCAGCTGCCCCGGTGTAAACTTCCTTGGCTTAACTCTTTTGTTGAAGGCTCTGGACATTCTGTTCTGGTACAACTGACCATGGCAAACTGCATTCATTCTTTTCCCATCTATAAGGGCTAGCTGCTCGTAGCGACCTTTTACCCATTCTGCGTCGTCCAACTCTGCTTCTTGTATGATCCTCAGGGAGGGAATTTCTACCTCGGCGGGGATGACCGCCTCTGTACCATAAACCAACATGTAGGGAGTTGCTCCGGTCAATGTGCGGACTGTGGTGCGGTATCCTAGTAAGGCAAATGATAACTTCTCATGCCACTGCTTGTGACTTTCGACCATCTTCCTTTATCTTTTGATGTTTTTATTGGCTGCTTCTACGGCTCCATTCATCTGAGATCTGTAAGCTGTAGAATTCTTGTGTTTAATCTTGAATGCCTCACACATTGCTTTCATTAAGTCACTGTTATGATTGGAACCATTATCAGTGATGATTGATTCTGGAATCCCGAATCGGCAAACAATACGATCACAGATGAAATCTGCCACAACTTTCTTAGTCACTGCCTTGTATGATGCTGCTTCAACCCATTTAGTAAAGTAATCAATCGCCACCAGGATAAATCTGTGCCCGTTTGATGCGGCAGGCTCGATAGGTCCGATAACATCCATTCCCCAGGCGGCAAATGGCCACGGTGAGCTAGTTGCAGTAAGCTCGTTTGGAGGCACCTTTATCATGTCTGCATGTATCTGACAGCGATGGCATTTGCGAACATATTGGATACAGTCTGTTTCCATAGTCATCCAAAAATACCCTGCTCGGAGTATCTTCTTTGCTAAGCAAAAACCATTCATGTGTGGNTTGTTATTGTCAGGGCGGAGTGATACGGGTAGTTATTTTTATTGTGCTTGAATTGTGGGTACGAGGTACCATATGTTTGTGTTTCTATTTGATGACTTGTTGTCAAAGTTGAGCTTTTACTTGTTTGAGTTGTTTTCACATGTTCGGGAGAGGTTGTTGATATTTTTTCCATCATATATTGTATTTACCCGATCGGTCATTTTGTGTAATTGCTCCTCATTTCCCTTTTTGATGCTTCACACATGTGTAATTTAGGTTTTATCACTTGTAGGGTTAATTGGTTCGTTCCAGAAAGATTTAAGCAGTTAGAAGTGTTTACCAAACTTTGACTTTTTGTGAAAACAACTCCGGAACGATATTTTGATGGCTCCAATAGCTTCGTATCATGATTTTGGACTTGGATGTATGCTCGGAATCGAATTCGGAAGTCTGTAGGTTGATTTGTGTTGTTTTGCCAAAAATTGGCAATTTGAGGTTTAGAAGTTTGATTGTAGGTAGACTTTTGGATATTGGGTTTAGAATTGGATTTTGGGACTTGGAATAGGTCCGTTATGCTATTTATAACTTGTCTTCAAAATTTGGTATTATTTGGAGTTGATTTAATAAGATTCGGACACTTAGTTGCCATTCTAGAAGTTCTTGAACTTTACTTTGAAATTCATGTGTTTTGGTGTCCGATTCATAGTTCTAGATGTTATTTTTGAGTTTTGATCACGCGAGCGAGTTCGTATGATATTTTTGAACTTGTGTGGATATTTGGTTGGGAGCCCCGAGGGCTCGGATAAGTTTCGGACGTGTCGCAGAATGGTTTGGACTAAAAACTGAACTTGCCGGTGTGTTGCTGCTTTGATGTCGCAATTGCAAGCACCAGCCTTGCAATTGCGAACATAGTAGGGGGTCTCAAGTATCGCAATTTCGATGCTTGGTTCGCGATTGCAAAGTATGGGTCTGGGTAGGAAATTTCGCATTTGCGATGAAACTGTCGCATTTGCGAAGGGAACAAGGTTCACATTTGCGAACCCACATTCACATTTGCGAGGTTCCCCTTGAAATTGTCAGTGCCTCAATTGCGAGAAATTCTTTGCAATTGCGACGTCTGCAACTGAACAAAAGATAGAAAAGTCGGGAATTCATCTCATTTCTATCATAATTGAACCCTAGACTCGATAGGAGGCGATTTGGAGAGGGGATTTTCATCTACAAAAATTGAGTAAGTGATTATAATCAATTTCCAACTATATCTCATGAATATATCTTAGATTTAATATCAAATTTATGTGAATCAAAGAGGAAAAATTGGGAAGTTTTGTCATGTTTTTGAAAAATGAATAATTGAGTTTTGAGAGTCGATTTGGACTCGGATTTGAAAATAAAATACATATATGGACTCTTGGGATTATGTATAGTCAGAATCTACCCTTGGATCCGGGTTTTGACCGGGTGAGCCCGGGGTTAATATTAAGTCATTGTTTATTAGATTTGGACCGTGTGGAGGCGAATTTTATGCAAAAAAGCTATTTTCGAGAGTTGAGTTGGCCTAGTTGAGGTAAGTATCTTGCATAACTTTGTGTGAGAGAACTACCCCTTAGGATTTGGGTTGATTGTGCTATTTGTGTTATGTGAAAGCCGTGTACGCAAGGTGACGAGTGCATACACGGGCTTTATGTGGTAATTTGACTCGTTTTGGTTATTTAGACTCTTTACATGCTTTTAATTGAATTTTCATAACATGTTATATCCCTCATTGTTAATCTACTCTTACATGTGTTAATCTACCCTTACGTGCTTATTTGACATTGTTAACACTTGTTCTACCTCTTACTTGATATTTTGCTGTTATATGCTTTAGTCTAATTTATTGCCTTCCTTATTGTCTGTGCTACCTCTTAAATTGTCGAATTACTTTTACTTGAAGTTATTATTTTGTGGAATACTTTCTTGTTGAGTTATTGGTCTTGAAGTTGAAAAAGTCATTATCACATTGAGGTGAAGTTGTTGATTGTTGTGATATTTTTCTTGTTGAGCAATTCACATTCATTTTGTTATTGTTTAGATTCTTTTACACATTACGGTTGAGCCATGCGATTTTTATTGTGGAAATATTGATATTGTTGATTCTTTTGGCAAGTTGTGGCATATGGGCACTTGTGGTGAGAGGTTTGATTATGTTGTGATATTGATACGCATGCAGTGGTATAAGGCTAGGGGTTGATACGCATGCGGTGAGATAAGATGGACTTGATATGCGTGTTGCTAATAGGGGAACAATTTGAACCCACGCGGTGTGATAAGGTCGGCTTAAACGCGGGTAGCTATTTCGGAAAAAATGACTTTTTTCAAAACAAAATGTAAGGATCCCGCGGTGATATAAGGTAATATTGTGATTGAAATGGTGAAATATGAAAACCAGGCGGTACCTCGGTCGTTATTCTTGTTGCACACTCTATGTTTGAGAGGCATTGGTTGGATAGTTTTATCATTTCCTTATTTATCTTAGTTGAATTTGTGTGCGTTGTTTTCTTGATGTTCTTAACATGTGTTCATTCCTTGTTACCTTCGTTGCTTTAGATTCTATTGCTAGCTTTCATTAATGAACTGGTTTATTGCCATTTATTTCTTCGTTCTACTTTATTAAACTAGGTACCATTGTGGTATACTCATACTATGCTTTCACATTTTTGTGCAGATCCAGGTACGTGTATACCTGTTTATCGGGCGGGCTGGGACGGGTTGAACGAAAAAAAAACCAGCCCGTCCGTTATCGGACCGGGTTGGTTAGCGGGCTGGGATAACGGGATGGGGGCGGGTTGAACTTTTTCGGGTTACTTTGGGCCCGTTCGGGTTCGGACTTAACGGGTTTGGGCGGGCCGGGCTACTGTATTTTTTTTTTAATTAAATTTTGTTTTTCTTATTCAATGTAATTGATACTTAAGTGTTTGCAAACTTTTAAGGCTTAGAATTAAACTTTGAAGTTTAAAGTTTAAAGTTTTAAATTTGAAATTTATATTTTAAAATTATAAAATTGAAATTAGAAAGTAAGTGGCTACAAAAAAATTTTAATAAGACCAATAGGCAATATGTAAGGAACAAACTCCGAAGGCTTTCATTTTATATTTTTAATACTTCAAATTAATTTGCAAGTTCTTTTTTGATTTTTTTATTTTTGAACTTGCAAATTAAAAGTTTACAACAATTATAAAGAATAAGAAATAGTACATCACATATTTTGCATCATTTTTGTAAGTTCTTCCATGTCAACATGAGGTTCTTGGTTTCCGACATTGGTTGAATCGGAACCATGAAGATGGGAAAAAATTACACTTATAAATTGCAAGTGCTACATTTATTTCAAAATTACAAAATTGAAGTTTGCATTTAACAAGTAAATTAACAAAAAAAGAGTAAAACTAAATTTTCATGCATAATAATACTTCAAATTAATCTAACAAACTAAAACATTAAGCATAAATACGTCTAATAATTTTAAAATAACACAAATTGTCTCAAATCAACTTAAATACGAATTTTTGGAGGACGCTCAAGACAACTCTTCATATGCCTCCTTAAAGAGCCTGTGCCACACTTTGGACGAAAATTTAAGACTAGACCACAGTTCTTGCACTTTACTTTCTGAACTTCTTCATTTTCTTCTACCACCTCAAAGTGTTCCCAAACATATGAGCGCTTTCTAGAAGTACGCGGCATGATTTAACTTGAATTGAGAATTTGAGTTTGAGAAATGAGAGATGAGTGGAGAAATGAAGAAGAGGGGGTGTATTTATAGTTTTTCAAAGGGCTAACTGATAGACCGAAACTTGATAGTTGATACTTGATAGTACTTGATACCACACTTCACTTGAATACTTGATATTTGATAATAATAATTTTGTAATGGCTAAACTAAATAATTGATAAAACTTGAAATAATAAGTAATTGAGAATTTGAGATTTGAGAATTTAAGAACAATAATATCAAGAGAGAATTGAGAGAGAATTAGAGTAGTAAGAGAGTGAATTGTGAGAAAAATGAAGAAGAAGGGGGGCTATTTATAGGTTTTAAAAGGTTAAAAATGTAATTTTTCAATTATTAGGGGTGGGAGGGCTATATTTTTAATGGGGGAGGCCGAAATGGCCATTTCTGCAAAATCTGGCCGTTCCCCAACGGTCATTTCTGAATTTGACCATTGGCAACGGTCCAAAAAAAATTTTAAAAAAAAATTTGTAACGGATACCGGGCTGAAACGGGTTGCAGCCCGTTAATGGGTTAACGGGCTTAGCGGGTTCGGTGCACCGATATCCAAAATATGTTCGTCCAAAACCTGCCCCCCGACCAACCCGTCCCAGCCCGATCATAAAACTACAGTACCGGGCTGACCCGGGTTGAAGCGGGTTGAAAACGAGTCAGCCCGGCCCGATTAACACCTTTAGGTTTGTCTGCCCGTGTTGGACGCCAGTGATTGACTAGCAGCTTTTGGAGACTTCAAGGTATACCTGCTCGATGTCCGCCGGCCTCGAAGTCACCTTCTGTTCTTAAACATTCTAATGTTTATTTCTTGTTCCAAAATAGTATTGTATTATGAGAGTATTAGTACATCCTTGTAGAGCTTATGACTTTGTTCCACTAGGTTTGGGGGAGTTGTTATCAGCTATATTGTTGGGTACTATTATTGGGGTTATAGGTGTTACGAGTCATAAGTAGGTTTAGTAGAGTCTTGCGGATCGGTACGAAGATGTCTGCACTTATTTTCGAGAGGCTACGGAATTGTTAGAAAAATTCCACTTCTTTAATTCCTTATCGTACGAATTGGTTGACTTCGAAATCTGAATCTTTGACTTTCTATTCTCTCACAAACGGTGAGGACACTCACTGTTAGATCTAAAGATCAGACACTCGCACCCCTGCTAGAGCCGCAAGAAGCCAGGGCTGGGGCAGAGATCGAGAAGGGGAATATGGTGCAGCTAGAGCACCTGCCCGAGCAGCGATTGAGGAGCCACCAGTATCTCCGATTGGAGGACAGGCACCCCAGGCGCCTGTTGTCACCCCTGCACTTTAGGAGACACTAGCACAGTTCTTGAGCATGTTCGGTACTCTAGCTCAGGCGGGGTTGATTCCACTTGCACTAGCCACATCTCAGGCTGGATGAGGTGATCAGACTCCCCCGGCTTGTACTCGAGAGCAGCGGGTCCATGTCGATCAGGTTCCGTAGGTTATGCCAGCGCAGCCTGCCGATTTGGCCTAAGGTTAGGGTAGTGGCATCTAAGGAGGAGCAGCTTAGACTTGAGAGGTTTAAGATGAGGAAGCAGCTTAGACTTGAGAGGTTCAAGAAGTACCATCCTCCTACTTATACCGGCCTAGCTACAGAGGATGCACAAGGTTTTCTAGAGAATTGCCACCATATTCTCCGTACCATAGGTATTGTGGGTATGAGTGGAGTTGCTTTTACTACATTCCAATTGTCAGGAGCAGCGTATCAGTGGTGGCAAGCTTACGAAGAGGGTAGCCCAATCGATGCAGCTTCACTCACATAGACTCGGTTTTCAGAGATGTTCTTGAGAGACTTTGTTCCCCAGACCCTTCGGGATGCATGGCGCACGGAGTTTGAGCAGCTGCGCTAGGGTGCTATGACAGTGTCAGAGTATGCCATCAGATTCAGTGAGTTGTCAAGCATGCACCTACCTTGGTTTCTACAGTCAGAGACTGAGTCCGTCGATTAATCGAGGGGCTCAACTATGGTATTAGATTCAGCATGGCTCGAGAGTTGGAGACAGATACTCCATACCAATAGGTGGTAGAGATCACACGGAGGTTAGAGGGTGTGCAGAGTCGTGAGAGAGTGGACAAGGAAGCCAAGAGGCCTCGAGATTCTAGAGGATATAGTAGTTCCCGCGCCCCAACTGCAGCACATCATGGTAGGGGCTATGTGAGTGATCCAGTTTATTCGGCACTTTCAGCTTCTAGTGGTACTCCGGCTATTTCGAGGTCTCACGTTGCATAGTTTTCTCAGCCACTATCTAGTGCACCTCCTGTACGGGGTGCCTTCAGCGGTCAGTCTAGCCAGCCAGACCATGGTCAATTTCACCAGCCATGCCCACCAAACTTCACCAGACTCAGGAGGGGTGCACCTTCACGGAGTAGTCAGGCTCCCCAGATTCCACCCGGTCCACAGACTTCACATGCCATGCTTGCTGCTCCAATTGCCGCTCCACCTGTAAAGCCAGCTAGGGGCGGGGGTTAGGAAGGTAGAGGTGGCTCTAGAAGGGCAGGCCAGGCCAGGTTCTATGCTTTTCCGGGTAGGACGGAGGCAGTCTCATTAGATGCAATCATCACCAAGTATAGTTCCGATTTGTCATAGGGATGCATCTGTCTTGTTTGATCCGGGATCCACTTATTCATATCGGTCATCTTACTTTGCTCCGTATTTGGATATATCTCGTGATTCTTTGAGTTCTCCTGTATATGTGTCCACGCCTGTGGAAGATTCTATTATTGTGGACCATGTGTATCGGTCGTGTTTAGTTGCTATTGGTGGTTTTGAGACCAGAGTTGATCTATTGCTACTCAATATGGTAGACTTTGATGTGATCTTGGGCATGGATTGGTTGTCGCCCTATCATGTTATTCTAGATTGTCATGCCAAGACTGTGACACTGGCTATGCTAGGTTTTCCACTGTTAGAGTGGAGGGGTACATTGGATTATATTCCTGGCAGGGTTGTGTCCTTTCTAAAGGCTCATCAAATGGTTGAGAATGAGTGTGATACATAACTAGCCTTTGTGAGAGATGTCAGTGCTGATACTCTTACCGTTGAGTCAGTTCCGATAGTGAGAGACTACCCAGATGTGTTTCCAACAAATCTTTCGGCCATGCCGCCCGATAGAGATATCGATTTTAGTATTGACATGCCGATCACTCAGCCCATTTCTATTCCACCATATCGTATGGAACCAGCAGAGTTAAAGGAGCAGCTCCAAGAGTTTCTTGATAAGGGTTTTATCCGGCCCACTGTGTCACCTTGGGGTGCTCCGTTTTTGTTTGTGAGGAAGAAGGATGATCCTATACGCACGTGTATTGATTATCGACAGTTGAACAAGGTTACGGTGAAGAACATGTATCCATTATCGTGCATTAATGACTTATTTGACCTGCTTCAGGGTGTTAGAGTGTTCTCGAAGATTAATTTACGGTCAATATATCACTAGCTAAAGATTCGGGGTCATCCCCAACACTGCTTTCAGGACTCTGTACGGTCACTACGAGTTTCTTAAGATGTCATTTGGGCTGACCAATGCCCCAACGGTAGTTATGCACCTGATGAACAGTGTATTCCAACCATATCTTGATTCTTTCATCATTGTATTCATTAACGACATCTTGGTGTACTCCCGCAGTTGGGAGAATCATGAGCAACATCTGAGGGTCGTCCTCCAGACCTTGAGCGAGAAGAAATTGTATGCAAAATTCCTAAAGTGTAGAATTCTGGCTCAATTCGGTGGCCTTTTTGGGTCATATGGTGTCGAGTGAGGGGATCAAGGTGGATCCGAAGAAGATTGAAGCAGTTCAGAATTGGCCCGGACCGTCTTCAGCTACTAAGGTCTAGAGTTTTCTTGGTTTGGCAGGTATTATCATCATTTTGTAGAGGGTTTCTCATCCATTGTTGCACCTATGACTAGATTGACCCGGACGGGTGCTCTTTCAGATGGCCCGAAGAGTGTGAGGCGAGCTTTCAAAAGCTCAAGACTACTTTGACTATAACCCCGATTTTGGTGTTTTCTACTAGTTCGGGCTCTTACACTGTTTATTGTGACGCATTGCATATTGGCCTTGGCACGGTGTTGATGCAATATGGTAGGGTGATTGCCAATGCGTCTCGGCAGCTGAAAGTTCATGAGAAGAATTATCCAGTCCACAACTTGTAATTGGCAGGTATTGTTCATGCATTGCAGATTTGGAGGCATTATCTATATGATGTCCCATGTGAGGTCTATACCGACCACCGGAGCCTTCAACATCTGTTCAACTGGAAAGATCTTAATTTGTGGTAGCGGAGATGGTTAGAGCTGCTTAAAGACTATGATATCACTATTCGATATCATCCAGGGAAGCCAACGTGGTGTCCGATGCCTTGTGTAAAAAGGCGGAGAGTTTCGACAGTTTGGCATATCTACCAGTAGCAGAGAGGCCACTAGCCATGGATGTTCAGGTCTTGGCCAATTAGTTTGTCAGATTGAACGTTTCGGAGTGCAGCCGGGTCCTTGTTTGCGTGGTTTCTCGGTCTTTCTTATATGAGCGCATCAGTCGGATGACTGCCATTTGCTTGTCCTTAAGGACGCGGTACATCACGACGATGCCAAGGAGGTTTCTATTAGAGATGATAGTGTGTTGCGGATGCGGGGCCAGTTATGTGTGCCCAATGTAGGTAGGTTACATGAGTTGATCCTTGAGGAGGCCCACAGTTCGCGGTATTCGTCTAGGTGATGCTAAGATGTATTAGGATTTGAGGAATCACTACTGGTGGAGGAGAATGAAGAAAGACATAGTGGAGTATGTGGTTCGGTGCCTGAATTGTCAACATGTGAATTATGAACATCAGAGGTCCGGCGGTTTGTTTCAGAAACTTGAGATTCCCGAGTGAAAATGGGAGTGTGTTACTATGGATTTCATTGTGGATAGGTTGACCAAGTCGGCTCATTTCATTTCGGTGGTGACCACCTATTCCTCAGAGCAGCTAGCTCATATCTATATCCGTGAGATTATTCGACTCCAGGGTGTGTCGATGTCTATTATCTCCGATCGAGGCACACAATTCACGTTGCGTTTCTAGAGAGATGTGCAGCGAGAGTTAGGCACACGGGTTGAGTTAAGTACATAATTTTACCCTCAGACATACGGGAAGACCAAGCGCACCATTCAGATCTTAGAGGATATGCTATGTGTCTGTGTTATGGATTTCGGGGGTTCTTGGGATTAGTTCTTGCCGCTTGCAGAGTTCACTTACAACAACAGCTACCAATGGAGTATTCAGATGACTCCGTCTGAGTCCCTATAAGGGAGACATTGTCGTTATCCAGTTGGTTGATTTGAGCCCGGTGAGGCTAGATTGTTGGGCACAAATTTGGTTCAAGATGCCTCGGAGAAAGTCAAGTTGATCCAGGATCGGCTTCGTACAGCTCAGTCTAGGAAGAAGAGTTATGCCGATCGAAGAGTTTGTAATGTTGCATTTATGGTTGGAGAGAGAGTTTTGCTCCAGGATTCACCCATGAAGGGTGTAATAAGGTTCGGGAAGAAGGAAAAGTTGAGCCCTAGGTACATCAGTCCTTTTGAGATCCTTGAGAGAGTTGGTGAGGTGGCTTACAAGCTTGCATTGCCACCCAGCCTATCGGCGGTTCACTCGGTGTTCCATGTTTTCTTGCTTCGAAAGTATTATGGAGACCCGTCCCATATATTAGATTTTAGTTTATTCCAATTGGACAAGGATTTAACTTATGTTGAGGAGCCGGTGGCTATTTTGGACAAGCCAGGTCCGGGAGTTGAGATCAAAGATCATTGCTTCAGTGAAGGTTCAATGGAGGGGTCATCCGGTCGAGAAGGTGACCTGGGAAACCGAGCACGACATGTAGAGTCATTATCCTCACCTTTTCGTCACTTCAGATATGTTGTTATGCAAGTTCGAGGATGAACGTTTGTTTTAATAGGGGGAGAATGTAATGACCTGATCTGTCGTTTTATGTAATCGTGCCATGTTTACCCTTTTGATGCTTCACACATGTGTAATTTAGGTTTTATGACTTGCGGGGTTGATTGATTTCGTTCCGGGAAGATTTCGGGTTGATTTAGGCCATTTGGTTATTGGCTTAGAAGCTTAAGTTAGAAGTGTTGACCAAACTTTGACTTTTGAGAAAACGACCCCGCAACGTTTTTTGATGGCTTCATAGCTTCGTATTGTAATTTTGGACTTGTACGTATGCCCGAAATCAAATTCGGATATACGTAGGTTGATTTGTTTTATTTTGCCAAAAATTAGCAATTTGAGGTTTAGAAGCTTGACCGTAGGTTGACTTTTGGCTATCGGGTCCGAAATTGGATTTTGGGACTTGGAATAGGTCCATTATGCTATTTAGAACTTGTCTGCAAAATTTGGTATCATTTGGAGTTGATTTGATAGGGTTCGGACGCTTAGTTGCAATTCTAGACGTGTTTTGGATAGTTGGAATCTACCTTTGGACCAGTGTTTTGACCGGGCGGGACTGGGGACTTTTGTTGACTTTTTGGGAATTTTATAAAGATCAAAGTTTTATCTATTGTAATTATTTTCCCTTGCATTGGTTGATGATATTAAGTCACTTTTGGTAGATTCGGGCCGTGTGGAGGCGAATTTTAGAAGAAAACCTATTTTCAAGGGTTGAGTTGGTCTCGTTGGGGTAGGTATCTTTCCTAACTTTGTGTGGAAAACTACCCCGTAGGATTTGGGTTGATTGTACTATTTGTGTTATGTGAAAGCCTTGTACGCACGGTGACGAGTGGGTACACGGGCTTTATGTGGTAATTGACCGATTTTGGTTATTTAGACTATTTTCATGCTTTTAATTGAATTTTAATAATATGTTATATCCCTCATTGTTAATCTACTCTTGCATGTGTCAATATACTCTTACGTGCTTATTTGACATTGTTGACACTTGTTCTACCTCTTACTTGATATTTTGCTCTTATATGCTTTAGTTGAAGTCATTGCCTTCCTTATTGTCTTTGTTACCTCTTAAATTGTTGAATTACTTTTATTTGAAGTTGTTATTTGGTGGAATACCTTCTTGTTGAGTTATTGGTGTTGAAGTTTTAAAAGTTGTTATCACATTGAGGTAAAGTTGTTAATTGCTGAGATATCTTTCTTGTTGAGCAATTCACATTCATTTTGTTATTGTTGAGATTCTCTTAATCATTGCGGTTGATCCATGGGCTATTTGTTGTGGAAACATCGATATTATTGATTCTTTTGCAAGTTGTGGCATATGGTCACTTGTGGTGCGAGTTGTGATTATGTTGTGATATTGATACACATGCGGTGGTATAAGACTAGGGGTTGATACGCATGCGGTGAGATAAGGTGGGCTTGATATGCATGTTGCTAGTAGAGGAACTACTTGAAACCAGGCAGTGTGATAAGGTGGGTTAAAACGCGGGTAGTTATTTCGGAAAAATGACTCTTTTCAAAATAAAATGTAAGGCTCCCACGATGATATAAGGAAAGATTGTGATTGAAATTGTGAAATGTGAAAACGAGGTAGTACCTCGGTTGTTATTCTTGTTGCACACTATGTTTGAGAGGCTTTGGTTGAACAGTTTTGTCATTTCCTTATTTGTCTTTCTGCATTATTTTCTTGATGTTCTTAACATGCGTTCATTCCTTGTTACCTTTATTACTTTAGATTCTGTTTCTAGATTTCATTAATGAACTGCTTTATTGCCATTTATTCTTCGTTCTACATTATTAAACCGTACCATATCTGGTTCAGTTTCCTTTATCCTAGTAAGATTCTTGACCTGGCCTCGTCACTACTCTATCGAGGTAAGGGTTGATATTTACTGGATACCATTGTGGTGTATTCATACTACGGTTTTGCACATTTTGTACAGATCCAGGTACGTCTATCGTGTTGGACGCTAGTGATTGATTGATTAGCTGCTTTTAGAGACTTCAAGGTATACCGGCTCAACGTCCGCAGGCCTTGAAGTCACCTTCTGTTCTTAGACATTCTACTATTTATACTAATAGAGCTTATGACTCTGTTCCACCAGGTTTGGTGGAGTTGTTTTCAGCTATACTGTGAGTACCATTATGATAATTTACATGGTTTAATTTGAAGTTTTAGTATTATTTCTGTCGTCTCATCGCAATTTAGGCTTACCTAGTCTTAAAGACTAGGTACCATTACGACATTCTAAGGTGTGATATTGGGGTCGTGACATATATTCTATTATCAGTTTCTCTTGATATATTGCACAAGTTATTTCGACTAGCGAGTACCACATGCCTTGAACCTCGTCACTACTTTATCAAGGTTAATCTTGATACTTATTAGGTACCAACTGTGGTGTACTCATACTATGCTTCTACATATTTTTGTGCAGATCCAGGCACTTCGGATCGAGCCGATCAATAGAGAGGCAACGTGTTTATTGGAGACTTCAAGGTATCCCTGCATGTTCCATTCGCAGGCCTCGGAGTCACCCTCTTTACCTTATTTCTACTGATTATGTATTTCACACAGTACTGTATTTTGAGATATACTCATGTATTCAGTTAGAGCTCGTGACTCTGTACTACCTAATTTTGGGGATATGTTGTGATTATCGTCGTGTTGGCTTGTATTACCTGTATTTCTGCATTTATGTTAAACTCTGCTTTATTCTATCATGTTTTACTGATCTAAATATTAATAAGTGATCGGCTTAGAGATTAGGTATCATCACGACCTCTACGGAGGATTCGGGTCGTGAAACTGACCACTTCTAGTCTCGTTCGTATTCGAACATCACGATACTTTACAACTACTAATCATATTTGTGCCTTTTGTTCTCATTACTTATCACAAACTTTAGCTATATGCTGAAGCTGAGTACCCCTTCACTCATTACCCCTATTACAATTCTTCACAATGTGATTACGCTGTTAAGCCCATGCTTTAATAGGTCAGAGCAAGTGAGGCTTATTTAGTGTCATGCATATCATTCATACATAGAACCTCATGTTGCACTTTTTTTAACAATGCTATACACGTTTATTGGACCGTCTTTCATATGTACATAAGCTTCTGGATCACAAGCACTTAAGTGATTCCTTGAGGATGCTCTTCCAAAGATTGCACTATTCGTATGTAGGTCTTTCATATAACTATACCCTATCTGTGGGGTCTGTAGTTCTTCATATCATAAACTATTTTCTTTCCTCAAACATAGTTGATACCTCGAGAATCTTATCTAGAATGGTTCTTATATCTGTGGATTTGTAAGCTCGTTCATATTCCTGAAGTCTGAACGTATCTGGTGTTCATAACCATGTAAAAGTATTGTTATTCTAATATTTATGTCTGAGTTATTTGATGCCCATAGGCAATAGCAATACCGTTTGGTGTAACTGAAAGGGTGGTACTATCATAGTCACAGCAAATACTTAGTACCATTACGACACAAAATATTTTATTATAGCTATGCATATAGATAATTTTATTCATGAAAAATTACCTTTTAGATAAACGTTTATACGAGTGGGCATCGATATATATATCGTTTAAGTAACGGCATGATCATATATATATATATATATATATATATATATATATATTGGTGTATCATTATGAGTGGGCATCGATATATCGCATAAGTAACTGCATGATCATCTGTTAGTGTATCGTCACAGCCACCTCTTCTGGTGCAATATCCTGCAGGTAATTTAACTCCAGTGAACAATAAGGAAGGTGTGAACATCATTATTTTGAGCTCTTTGACTATGAAAAATTTTAAGTCCCTTTCTTCTTCTGGTTAAGATAGAACAAAAAATCTAATTTTTTACAATAGTTGGGCAAATTTTTGGGTTATTTTTTTTTGCCTAGCTACTTTTTTCTTTGCTTTATATTTCATTGTTGAGGTAAATAGAATAGAAATCTTCAGCTATTGAACTAATTGAAGTCATGCCCAGATCTCTAGTGAGATTTCTCGCCATTTGTAAATCTAAATCTTGTAGAAAATGAGTATCTTGCAAAATAGTCATACTGGAGTGTTGATGTAACTACTCGGCCGGTCATTTTGTGTATTGTAGTTCTATTCCTCTATTTATCGCTTCTTCTATGTACACTTGTGGTTATGTGGCTTGCTGGAGTGGTTGTTAGGTTTCGGGAATGATTTGGAGAGAATTGGGACACTTAGTCCCACGGTTGAAGACTTAAGTTGAAAGAGTTGACCGGAGTTCGACTTTTATGTAGACGACCCCGGAATGGAGTTTTGATGGTTCTAATAGCTTCATATGGTGATTTTGGACTTAGGCGTATGTCCAGATATCGATTTGGATGTCCGTAGGTTATTTTGTCTTGAATTGGCGAAAGTTGGAAAGTTGAAAGTTTGGAAGGTTGAGAGGTTTGACCGGGAGTTGACTTTGTTGATACCGGATTCGGATTTTGATTTCGGAAATTAGAGTAGGTCCGTCATGTCATTTGGGACTTGCCTACAAAATTTTAGGTCATTCGGAGTTGATTTGGTATGATTAGGCATTAGTTTTAGAAGTTGAAAGTTCATTAGTTCATTAGGCTTGAATTGAGGTGTGATTCGTGGTTTTTGATGTTGATTGATGTGATTTGAGGCTTCGACTAAGTTCGTAATGTGTTTTAGGACTTGTTGGTATGTTTGGATGGGGTCCCGAGGGCCTCGGGTGTGATTCAGATTGAAATAGGATTGATGTTTGGACTTAAGGAAATGCTGAAGTTTCAGGTCTGGTGTAACCGCACCTGCGTGGTTTTGACTGCAAGTGCGAGGCCGCAGAAGCGGCCCAGTGGTCGCAGAAGCAGATTTGGCTGGAGCTGGGGAAGGTCGTAGATGCAAAGTGCTTTTCGCATCTGCGGGCTGCATTTGGTGTTCCACAGAAGCGAAGTTAAGCTGGGCAAGACCGTGGCCGCAGATGTGGACAGGGAGCCGCATTTGGGGAAGCGCATATGCTCTAGGTTGTCCGCAGATGTGGAAGAGGCTGAGAGCATCATAGTTCGCAGGTGCGAAGATAGTCCGCAGATGCAGTGCATTTGTCCGCAGATGCGGAAGTACAGAGACTTCAGGGGGATTGCAGATGTGCAATTTGGCTGCACCTGCGGAACCGCAGATGTGGTTAATTGAGCCGCACTCGGCTAAGGCGATTTTTGAGAGGGATTTTTGCTACCATTGAAGAGGTAAGTGAAGTTTAAACACTTTGGTTGATCAATATTGATTACCAATTGATTATTACACCTAGTTTATGTGTATTTGAGGTGAAAATTGGGGATTTTATACTATGTTGTTAGAGAGTGAGACTTGGTAATTTGGGAGTCGATTTTGTGGATAGAATTATATGAAATTAGTATGGTTGGTCTCGTAATTAAATGGCTGTTCGGAATTTATGAATTTTGTCAGGTTCGGAGTGCGGGCTCGGGGTTGACTTTCCGATTTTGATTAAAGATTATAGTTTTATCATTTGAGATTGATTTCTATGGTTATTATTGATGGTACTTAGTTGTTGTGACTAGATTCGAGTCGTTCGGAGGACGATTTGCGAGGCAAGGGATTTTTGGATTATTGATTTGTGCGCTTTGAGGTAAGTAACATTTCTAAACTTGGAATTGAGGGTATTTATCCCTGAGAAAATATGTTATTTGTGATGTGTTGGGGTGAAGCACATACTAGGTGACGGGCATGTGGGCGTGCACCGGGTAATCATGTTTCGGGTTGACTATTGGACTATGTTGCTATCATGTCTTGTTTTATCCGTGCCTTTCCTACTTGTTAGATTAATTGAGCCATGATTCATGTTAGAAATCATATTTAGGCTTTGTGATTACTTGATTGAAACCTGATGAGGCTATTCTATTATTTCGGGTTATTTGAGTTAATTATATTTTTACACTCAGTCATGATTCTTCATTGACATGTCATACCTCTGTCTTTGTTTATCTTTCATTATTACATCACATGTCATCATTGTTGTTCCATATGTGTAGTTATTGGGCTGAGTGATACAAGATTGTGAGCCTTAGAGCCGTGTTGAGAGTGTTATTGTGGATCGGGCTGCACGCCGCAACAAGCGTTATTGGCTTTTGATTAACGCTTGGGCAGGATCCGCCCATCCGGAGTCTGACAACAGTGAGCGTGTGATGAGGTGGGCATTGAGACAGACATCTTCAGTATGTTGAGAGTGAGAGCTTTTGGGGATATCACCGTGAAATCACCCATTTGGCATGCATACTTGACATGTAGGCATAGGGATGTATTATTCCTCATGCTAGTTGTAACTGACATGTTCTTATCAGAGTTGGGCTTAAATTGTTATACTTGAAAGCTTTTCTACATTCTTATAAAATGAACGAGCTAATTATGATAATTCCTTGAGTTACTTAATGCTATTGTCATCATCATATATGTGTTGTCATTTATTCTTGTTTCTGATTGTCTTCTTCTAAGCCTGTGCCCAAGCTTAGTTATGTTATTTATTGAGTAGATGGGGTCGGTTGTACTCAAACTATATTCAGCACTTCGTGTGCAGCTCCAGGTGCATCTGACGAGGTGATTGCTAGATCCGTGCTAGTACCAATGCTTAGTGACTTCAAGGTAGCTGCTATGATGCCCGCAGACCTTGATTCTCTTTTCCTTAATTTTCTTCCGTATTGTTCTATTACTCAAACAGTTGTACTAAGAATTTGATTTATGTTTGGATACTCAGTAGTGCTCATATATTCGTTGACACCAAATTTTGGGGATAGTTATATCTGTATTGTTGTTGTTTTCGTTAGATGCTTATGATATATCCACTATTAAGTTTATTAAACCGTGTTTATCTAAATATTTTATTATTTTATGAACTGTTAGTTGACCTAGCATGTAGTATTAGGTGTCGTTGTGGCTCCGGCGGAAGTTGGGTCGTGACAGTTGACTTAAATATTAAGACAATTAAAAGAGATAAAAGTGTAGTGTAATAAGTCATCATTGGTATGTTAAGTGAAATTCACAGTATTCTTGGTATAATATGTAGTAATCATGGTAGATTTTGTTTGAATATGTTAAATGGTATTCTTAAAATTCTTAGCATACTACAATATATAACAAAATTACCGTTGAATCATATTATATTTTGTCTGACTATGTTAAATGGTATTTCCGATATCATTGGTATACTATATAGTGTACTATAATTACTTTTAAATTATGGTAAACTTTGTTTGAGAATATTAAATGGTATTTTCATTACTCTTGGTAAACTATATAATAATTATTATATGCTTTGTTTGAATATATTAAATGGTATTCTTATAGTTATGTTTAATATTGAATCGTTATATACTTTGTTTGAGTACTTTAAATAGATATTCTTACAATTCTTAGTATACTATATATTATACTATAATTACTGTTGCATCATTTTGCTTAAGTTAAATGATATTCTTATTATTCTTGGTATACTATTGAAGGGGAGCCTTGGTGTAACTGGTAAAGTTGTTGCCATATGACCAGGAGGTCACGCGTTCGAGCCGTGGAAATAGCCTCTTACAAAAATGCAGGGCAAGGTTGCGTACAATAGACCCTTGTGGTCCGGCCCTTTTTCGGACCCCGCGCATAGCGGGAACTTACTGCATCGGGCTGCCTTTTTTTACTATTAAATCGTGTTATATTGCATGCCGTACAACTATTGAATTATTATATATTTTATTTATATGAAATGATATTTTCAATATTCTTATTGTACCACATAGTATACCATGATTACTATTCAATCATTATATACTTATTTGAGTATGTTGAATGTATGTTATTGTAATCATGGTATATTATGATTACTAGTATATTAAATATTAAGTAATAATCAGAATAATTTTGGTATACTATATAGTATACCATGATTACACATGAATTATGATATATTTTGATTAGTATTGTATTATGGTATATGGTAGTTACTAGTATGTCGAACGGTATTCACGAAATTTTTTTATTAAAAAACCCTAAAGAAATTTAGAAATTATAAAAGAAAATTATCTATACTATAAATAAAATAAAAAGTTTAAAAAACATAGTAAAAAGTGACATGGTAACTCTTGAGGTAATAATGATCAATAAGTAGGGGTGTCAATGGATATTTAAAAATCTGACTATACCGACCGAACTGTACCGCATTGAACCGATTTTTAGGTTTCTTATAATAAAATCGTATGTTTTTATATAAATCTATTATCGTACCGATAATTAGTGTAGGTTTTTTATTGTATGAAAAAAAATCGAAAAAATACCGAACCATATTGAATAAATTTATATGTGAAAAATATATTTAGATATTAAGTTTACAAATAATAAAATATTAAAAAAATTCCTTGGGCCTTGAAATTAAACTCAAAATCCTAATTTCCAAACATATTATGCTACTCCTACTGAAATTAAATTATTTCCAGCATATGCACTAGCAAGACACAAAGTATTATAGAGATTATGAGTAGCAAACTACAATGTATTATATATGTTTCTTTTCGTCTGATTTAAATTTATATTTTTTAATATTTAATTTCTGTAGACTTTATTATTGAGCCCCGGCTTGGTTAATATCTTTTCACTCGTGTGATTTATATTTTCTTTGTCTTTGCTTATTATTATTTTTACGATGTTGTAGAATAATTAATGGATCTAGACTCTGACAATCTTTTATGTTTTCTTAATTCATCACCTTAAACAGTAAAAATATCTAGAGAGTTTTGCTAAGTCCTATAAAAGAACATATGTTATTGCATTCTACTTCTACTAGTGACTTTTACATGATATTTAAAAAAAATACCAAAAAATTAAGCGTACAGATACCGAAGAGAAACCGATATGATTGAGACGGCTTCGAAAAATCTAATTTTGGTTATACATAATAGAATAATGAAAAAATTAGTATGGTACAAGTTTTATAAAATAACCGGCCGAACCGAACTATTGACACCCCTATCAATAAGTGATTGTATAGTGATATACAAATTTTAGGACTGATTTAACTAAAAAGAACAAAAAGAGTGACAAAGAGTGACAAAAGCTTGGATAAAGGAATTTTACAGAAGAAAAAAACAATACAAGAAAAGAAAAACAAAATAAAAATGAAAAAAAGAAAGTGAAAAATAGTAACAAATATTTTGGATGAAATAGGGCTTATTAGAAATAATAAAATAAAATAAAGAAATACAATAAACAACAATAAAAAATTATTAATACAAGAAAAAAATAAAGTAAAACAGAGTGAGGAAAAATAAGAAAATAAAAGAAAGAAATAAAACAATAACTACAAAAAAATGAAAAAGAATACAGAATTTTATTAGATAAAAAACACAAAGTGAAAAAATATAAATAAATGGAGAAAAAGTAAAAATGACAAAAAAAAGTGGAAAAAAAAAAAAAAAGAAGGGACAAGCCTTAGGTGGAGCCTTAGCATAGGAAGGGAGTCACGTAATATAATCTTCAAAACTAGCATATTTTGTCATAATTTAAAAAACGATCATTTTGGTCATAATGTTATTAAAGGAGACTTTTAACGTCTTTCTTTCTAATAGATTCCTCATTTTCTCATATTAAGTTGGCATTAAAATAATACCAAGCAAGACTTGGTCAGTTTTCTTTCCCACCTCAAGTATAAATTTTTTTAATTTAAATGTCTTTTTTTTTTTTTTGAGTAAAGGAAAGGTACTTATATTATAGCTAGATAGGGTTCACAATATTATAACCATAGTTCGTGTCACTTAGGACACATTTGTTACCAAAGTTTACTAGACTATTACAAGCATCAATGTTTAATGCTTCACAAAAACTACTTGTTCAGTTTGATCCCTCCTTACACTTGATTCCACAAAAGCAGGTGGTTGAACGTAAAGCTTTTTCTTTGTTGATTGAGCCTCACGATTTTTTGCCAGAAGGTGTGCCACTTCATTCCCTTGCCTAAAGATGTGCCTGAGGATCACATCCTTCTGTTGGCGCATTAACGATCTGCATACAATCACAAAATGTAATTTCCTTCATTAATGCATTGGATTACCTCAGTGCAGTCAGTTTCTATCTCGAGAGGAAATAAATTCCATTCCTGCGCAGTTTGGAGTCCTTCAAGGAGTGCTAGTAGTTCTGATTCCAGAGCTCCATTAGTATAAGTGGCTTTTGTGAAGCCTACAATCCAACTTTCATTTGTGCTTCTGAAGACGCCTCCCAGACCACTTTTTGGTTTTTGTTATAGCTTGCGTCGATGTTTAGTTTGTACCATCCTTTTGGAGGTTTATGCCATCTCACATTTATAAATCTTTTTTTTATAGGGCTATTAATATTTTCTGCTAGGAGATTGTATTCTATTGATCTTTGCATGATGAAGTTAACATTAATCTTGTTGGAGGTGTTGTTTTGATTATTGTTATTTCGATTAATCCAAGTGTTCCACAATATAAAGGGAAAGAAAGTGCTCCAGTCTAACAAATTATTTCTAAGATTTTGGTTTAAGTCTCTTACTTGAAGGAGCCAATGTTTGTCATTTGCTTTATATTTCAACTGCCATCCCACACTATCCTAAAAAAAGTTGGAAGTCTTACAATTGAAAAACATATGGATTAAGGATTCTTCTTCCGTTTTGCATATAGGGCACATAGGGTCAACGTTTATAGAGATGTGGGCTAGATAGGCTCTGCATGGAAGCCTATTATGGAGACATTGCCACAGGAAAAATTTTATTTTGTTTGGGCATTTCTGCTCCAATATTCAAGCGAAGTCAATGTTATTAGCTTTACAAGGCTCGATTAAGTCGTAGCAAGATTTTGTGGTAAAGATACCTTTGTTTGTTTTTTACCAGATGGGAATATCCCATTTTGGGCCATTGGTACGAATCCTAACCCTAGATATATGTTGTTTGACTCTATCCGGGAAGGTTATAGAGAATTTTGAGAAATTCCAATTTTTGCCATTATGGATATCTCTTATTTTTAGGTTCTGATCATTAACTGAGAGTGGACACTCAATTAGGCTACGTAGGTTTGTTGTATCTGGAATCCAGTTCGTGGACCAAATATTCATATTGGAGTATTGGTATGGAGACCAGGTAATGCCTTTGTTGCATATACCCCATCCTTTTAAAATACTTTGCGAAATGAAAGAGTGGTTTTTAATAGCTTTACTAGTTCCATAGGTGGAGGTAATAAGGTTTACCCATGGAGTTGTGGTGTTTGAGAGAAGTCTTCATGCTAAACTGGCATCAAACTGTGATTTTTGGTTTTTGCATCCTTAATGCCTAGCTCTCCATTAGATTTTGGTTGGCAAATTGTGGACCACTTTATTAGGTGATGTTTTTTCTTTTCAATTGTAGTGCCCCATACGAAGTCTCTTTGAAGTTTGTCAATGTTTTTTAGAATTGTGGTGGGGGGGAGGGTGTATTGCATGTAATGGTTTGGGATTGAATTAAGGCAAGCATGAGGCAGGGTGTTCTTCCAGCTATGTTTATAAACCTGGTCTTCCAGTTTTCCAATCTGGCTCTCATTTTATCTAGAATGAAGAGATAATCCCTAGGTTTTGGATATTTGGTAAGAATTGAAAAACCTAAGTAGGTTCCGAAGGTGTTACTCTTTTTAAGACCTAGGATAGCAGAGATGCCCTTAGTAATGTTAGGGAGACAATTATTTGAGAAGATAATTTTGGACTTAGCAGTGTTTACATTTTGGCCAGAAAGTTAACAAAATAAATTAAGGCATATTTTTATGGCTTGGCAAGATAAATTATTAGCTTTTGCCATCAGTGTAAGATCATCTGCAACAAAAAGGTGAGAGAAAAGAGGGATCTTCCTACCTATTTGTATGGGATTCTAGTTTTGGATATCTACTTGATGGTTAATGTATCTTGAAAATATTTTCATGCACAGAATAAAAATGTACGGAGATATGGGATCGCCTTGCCTAATACCCCGACTCGGTTCAAAAAAAACTTTGATCGATCCATTTACTAGTACCCCTATTGAGCTAGTGGAAATGCAGCTCATTAAGAGATCTGTGAATTTTGAGGGAATTTGAAGTGCCTAAAGGGTTCGATATATGAAGGACCATCTAGACGATCGAAAGCTTTTTCTAGATCGATTTTTAAAATCATTTGGCCCTGCTTTCCTATTAGTTTTTTGAAATTGGAGACTAATTCTTGAATAATAATCGCGTTGTCAGACGCTCTTCTATGCTTCATAAAGCTGGTTTGAAAAGGACTAATGATGTGGTCTAGGAAAGGCTTGAGGCGATTTGCTAGAATTTTTGTAATAGTTTTGTAAATTGTATTGCAGAGGCTAATCGGCCTAAAATTTTTAACATTGTTTGCATTAGGAAATTTTGGGATTAGGCAAAGATAAGTTGTATTGATGACACTAGGAATACATTGAGTGTTGAAAACCTCATGGCAAAAGTTTTTCACTGATTGGCTAATGGTATGCCAGTATTTTTGGAAAAAAATGGATGTAAACCGTCTGGACCAGGGGCCTTAAATGGTTTAAAGGAGAAGATGGCTCTAGTTATTTCAATATCCATTAAGGGATTATCAAGTGCACCCAGATCATAGCTATAAAGACTAGAAGGGCTAGTTTTGATGTCATCCCAATTGGTGCTTGTGTGTGATGTAGTGAAAGCATCCTTAAAGTAGTTGCTGACATGGGATATGATCAGGTTATGGTCGTTTAGCCAGTTTCCAGCCTCGTCCCTAAAGTAAGTAATTTTATTAATCCTTTTTCTATTGGAGGCAGTTATGTGAAAAAATTTTGTATTGGCCATTTAACCACATTACTCTAGCCCTCAATTTCCAGTAATCTTCCTCTATCCTAATGATATCATTGTAATCTTTTTTCAGGCTAATTTCTAATTCTTGTAAAAACAAACTATTTGTGTAATTTATAGAATTTTGGATCCCTTGGAGCCTTGCTAGGATTTTCCTTTTTTGGCAGTTAAGTCTCCAAAAGTATTTTTCTTCCAAGTCCTAATGTTTGTCACAAAGCTATCACTAGCTTTGCAGTAATCCATACCCTCCCAATGCTTGTTTATAATATTTTGGAAATCCGGGTGTCTACACCAAAAAGTCTCTAGTCTAAAGGGTTGTTTATAGTCAAATCTACTTCTAGGGATTAATTCTACTAATAAGGGGTTATGGTTAGAATAAGTTTTAGGGAGATGAATAACTGAGCAACTAGGAAATAAATCTAGCCACTGTTCATTTCCTAATATTTTGTCTAGTCTCTCCATTATTAGTCCTTTATTAAGCTTTCTATGGTTAGACCAAGTATATTTGCAACCCTTATAGCCAATGTCAATAAGATTACAGTTATTGATTTTTGACCAAAGGAAATTACTTCTATTGTTATTTTACAGGTCTTCCACCAAATTTTTCATTTGCACTCATTATATCATTTAGGTCACCACCTACCATCCAAGGCCCTTTATAAGTATTATGGATATTTTCTAAGTTATTCCACATATTATTCATAGTATTCTTATCAGTGCTAGCATAGGCAGTACCTCAATAGTGAAATTCCTGGTTTCTGCGCACAAAATTTTGGACTGTGACGACATTGTGGTTCCACATTACTACCATCCCTCCTGCTTGACCTTCAATAGGCACCTCTTTCTGAGAAGCCAAAGTCGCTTAGCATTTGAGCATGGTTAGTGATAAGTTAGGATTTTAACGTGTTTTATGCCCAACTTGCCTATGCTTTGGTTATAAATTGCTACAAAATAGTCCCAAAATGCTCACAAGTTGTACTTGATTGCAGGTTTTATCGGCAAAGCGACGAATGTCAAATATCGGCTCAAAAAGGAGTGAAACCTGCTCAAGTGTCAAAGACTAAGTAAGTTGAGGAAAAGAGGACCTATTGTGGACCACGCAACTGTGAACACGGCCGCACTAGGAGGATCAGAGGATGGCAAATTCAAGGGAGCATGCTACGCGGCCGCGGTTATTTCCACGCGGTCCGCAGTCAGGCTCCACGGCCGCGTTACTCTTTTACGCGGTCTGCGGAGCAGAGATTCAGAGAGCCAAAATTTGGCCAATTCCAAGCAACGCGGCCCGCGTTCATTTCTGTGCGGCCGCGCCAACTTCCACCGCGGCCGCGCTACATTTTCACGCGGTCCGCGGTCCTCAACTTCAGAGAAGCAGAAATCAGGAGTTCAAGAGCCAGTGCGGCCGCGGTCATGTTTGTGCAGCCCGCGCTGACCCCGCAGGGGTATTTTTGTCCAGTTTTTCCAGCCCAGTATAAATAGGACCTTTTTCCATTTTTAGGTCAAGTTTTATGTTCTGAACGCAGCTGAGCTCGTGAGACCGAATATTGTAGCCATTTTTGGCACTTTTGCTCTTCATTATTGTATTTTCTTCCTAGCAATTAATTAATATGCTTACTTCTTCATCTATTTCTTTAATTTCTGTATCTAGCATGAGTAGCTAAACTCACTAGCTAGGGTTGTGGCTCAACCCTAGTGTGGGTAATTGATGGGTGTTGCCATCTAAGGTTAGATTGATATTGGGTGTTTGTTATTTGGGTTGATTTTAGGTTTTAATTAAGGATTGGTGGTTGCAAAAACTGATTCTAGCTTTGTGGGTTTAACTCTTCTTGAGAAAGAGAGTCCATGACTCCAAAATTGACCCAACAAGGAATTGGGATGGACCCATGAGAAATGGTAGTCCCAATTAACGGGTTAAATCTCGAGAGAGTAATCGCCCTACTTGAACCCTAGTTGCTTGGTCTAACTGGCCTACCCAATTGGTCTCGAGAGAGTCAATTGGGCAAAATCACTCTCTCTACCGAGAGGTGCGAGAGTGGGTACAATTGTGCAACGGTTATAGCATAAGCCCCAAATATGTCAATCTATCCTTAGTAGCATCTACCCGTTAATTAGCCACCTAGGCAATGCCACGGCCCTAGTACCTTTCTCTATATTAAATACAACTTAGCAATATTCTCTTAGCATAATTTAGTTTTATTTAATAGTTTTAAAATAGTAGTTGTAAAAATCAAAGAAAACCAAAGATGTTTGAAGTGACTTTAGAAGCACAACCGCAATTCTAGACTAGACAGACAATACAACTCCATTACTAGCTCCCTGTGGAAATTCGATCCCGAACCACTATTCGGGTAAAAGCTATTGCGACCCGCTCTTCCTACCTTAGTGTAGTGTCGAGTCGGCAGCGATCAGTTAGCCATCCTAGTTTCCAATAGAGTGACCATGCATGGCCTATGAGTATCTACCATTTGTCTGAAATTCCTTCTAAACTCATCGTTATTCCCTCCCCTAATGTTCCAGATGATGAAATTAGTTGGACGATTCATGGCTAGGTTCAATTCTAGGTTTGCTGGTTCCCCATTCTCCCTCCCTCCCTCTAGGAATACAGGGTTCCTCCTGAGCGAGGGTACTAGAATCATGGTTCGATTGCCCACTGTTGGGTCTTGAGGAGGCCTGATGTCCATTGAGCACTTGTATAGTGCTAGTGGACAGTTAAGAACATGCCTCTCCTCTAGAATCTCCATAAAGAGAAAAACTTTTACCTCGTTTATGATTGAGAATTCCGAGATTTGTTCCATTCTTGGAATTAGTGGGTCTCCTATTTCCTCCCCTAGAGCCTCTTCTTCTTCTGGCTCCTGCATCATCTGGGGTTGGAACACTGGAGGGTGTTGTTCCAGTGGTGGTTCTTGGTGAGCTTGGGGCTGGGGAGGGTTATCCCAAGGCAGAAACATAGGGTTCAGGTGAGATAGAGTTTCTGGGGGGGGGGGATGAAGAATGGCATATCTAGGTGCGGATTCTATGGTTGCACGGGGTTGAAATGGGCTGGCATATTCCACTAATGCATCATTGCATGCATCAGGTGAGGATTCATTGGTGGTGCTAACGGGTGTAAGATGTTGTTTAACCATGCCTGGTTCAAGTAGTTGTTCATAGCGAGTCTCATTCCCTCAGATATAATCTGAGCAAGATATTGTGTATTGTGGAGGATGACAATCGCTTCCTGTCCATTTATTTGGACATTGAACGAAACTACATGGCCCTGCAGCCCCACTTCCATCCATGAAAGTGGTTGATAATCCTGGTTTTGAGGAGGTTGAACTAGGATTATTTGTGGATTCTCCAACTGTGGGGGGACAGGGGGTTGGTTTTCCATATTCTGGGCTCTGTGGTGTCTCAAGATTTGAATTAACCTGTGTCTTCTTCTCAAGGTAGACGGGATTCTTGGCATTTTGCAGAGATGGGTTGTGGTTTTTTATAGAGTCTTTTTCGGGCGTGACTTTTGGTTTGGCAGAAAGAGTATTGGGAGTTAGGCTAATGATTAGAAGTTCTATTTGCATGTTGTTTGTGTGGAATGGCGTATTATATTTAACAATATCTTCTTCAGATCTTGCATGGTTTGAGTTCATTTGGGGAGGTGCCATTTGTCCAATTTGAGGAAAATGGTTTGACATTTGGACGGCATGCTCAAGTGCTTGATGGTCTAATTCTAAACAAGGTAGCTTATTAGTAGCTATCTGTGTTATAGGGTGATTACTATGGTAGTGGCCACTTAATTGGTTAGGATTAGCGGTAGTAGGGTCTATAATATTGTTTACATTAATATTAATCATTTTATTAGAGGGATTTTCTTGCATGGCATTTGTTACTGAAGGGTTTTTCACTGCCACGTGCAAGTCGGACATGTCCATGCTGTCCATAGACACTTCCAAGGGATCATTTTTGCCTAAACAAACTTTATTATTATGATTAATATTTTTTTTATCATAATCAGTGGTTTCACACAAAACTATTTGCTCATCTTGCAAAAGAGAAAAGTTGTTTTGAGTACTGATGGTGGTATTTTCCATTGGTAGGTTTTTAGTGACCTTTTCAATGTGAGACTCTTCTATCTTAACCGGATTTTTTGACTTATAATGTAAGACTTGGGTATCTAAGTACTTACCAGTTGCTGCATTGAACAACTTTACCGTAATACCTGAGTTGGTGCTATTTTCCGTTGGTTTTGGAGAGGATTCTTGATTGCTCTTTGATTCATATCTTTTTTTTGGTTGAAGGAGACTGTCTTCCACACCTCTATTTCTTCTTCCAAGTGCTTGATTGATTGCTCCTTGTCCTGTGGTGCTTGTCCCTTGGCTTGGATTTTTTTGTCCATGGCTTCCTTCTGAATGTAATTACACTGAGTTTGTATGTGGCCCAGTCGTCCGCAATTTTTGCATAAAAAATTTTCACCTTCGTAATGTATATACTGCTTATGTTGGCCAATGTAGATGTAAGGTTGAACAGGAGTTTCCAGCGGTAGCTCAACATAGAGCCTAGCATAGCGGGCCTCTGACCGTGGTGGAAGTGCAAACGTCTATTTTTAATAATCGCCCTATGACATTCCCAATTTTTTCTAGGAGTTTTCTATCATAAAACTCCGTTGGCAATTGTGGTAATCTGAACCAAACTGCCGAAACTGTTAATTTTTCTTTGTTTGCTACAAAGTTTGGTCTCCATTTTGTGATTGATAAGTAGTGGCCGTTCATAAATCATGATCCATGGATGAGGGCCTTCTCCATATTTTCTTTCCTTGTAAACTTTATGATGTAGTAACCTCCCCTAGATCGATTAGTGGGAAATTTTCCGAGGGTCGCCACAGTTCTTGGATCTTCTTTTTAAGGTAGTGATGTAGCATTTGTTTACCAAATAGCTTAACTATTAGTGAGAACTTCCAAGATTCATAAATTCTCTACTTCTCTTCCTCGGTTAGAGTTATGGCTTTAATTCCCCGTGTATTGAGCTCAATTAAATGCTCTTGCACTCCATATTCTGGGAAGATTTCTTCTCCTGGATTTTCGAATAAAGTTAGGGATTTTGTAAAGTTCATTGGGTTTGAGGCTAGTAGCTTTTCTTTGAAAGACGCTTTGTCTTCCACGCCATACTCTGAGGTATTTTCATTAGTGATATCAGGTGGTTTTGGTGGTGGAGGAATGGGTTTTGCTGTATCGAAGCACTGGGAATTCATTAGAGAGAGAGGAAGTAGGGATCAAATATGTTTACTTACTTTTACTTTGTTTTTTAAGTTAAATGCCACTATGTGAATCATCAAAACAACTCAATTATAAAGAGATTCGAGAGTGAGTTTACAGAGAACTGCTTCATCTATTATATTGAGATTCTTTAACTACAAGATGGAGGAAAAAGGTTGCTCGGGTACAAAAGGAAAGAAGGATCCTGAAGGATCGCAATCAAAGATATACATAAAAAAAATAAGGATTGTAATCAGAAAAAATAAATTACAGAATAATGAAAAATATTACAGTGAATCAAATATAGAAAAAGATTATGTTGCCTTATTATGCCCTCGCAAGATAGGTGGTGACTCGACAATGCCAATCTTGGATCGATGACGAAGAAACATTGTAGCTGATACCACCTTAGTAAGAGAATCAGCAAGCTGAGATTTAGAAGGAACATTATGAACTGTGATCCGCTACTGTGTTAAAACACAAAATCAAAAAATTGTTAGAAGAATAAAAGAAACTAGAAAACAGTAAAGAATAAGAAATATTCCGATTCCACAATTTGCTTGTACGTCCTTAAGGAATTTTGACCCCCTCACACGTTGCCAAGGTAATGGATTAAATCCTCCCAGGATGAAACGGAATAAACCTTCCTGCAACAGTGGCAATACAAACTGCAGGATACCAACGAACTCAAAAAACGAAGCAAAATCACACTTGCGAATTTGAGAGAGAGAGACTGCGAATTAGAATGCAGTATTTTCAGAAAGAAGGAAGTTTTGTAATTTTTTCAGTGTGTTAAAAACGAAGCCATGCCTCAGAATTTACAGGCAATTATTGGAAGAGGTGTGATGTTTGTTCTGGAAAAGGTGTCTGTTCAGAAGTTTGCGCGTCCTGCCGCGGTCCTACCGCGGTTACGCCAGGACCGCGGCCAGAGTGGCCTTCTGAATCTGCAGCAGTGTTCTGGCGCGATCCTACCGCGGTCACGCCCGGACAGCGGCTAACTAACTGACATTTAATTAATTATTAAATAATTAATTAAATAAATTTTGTCCAAAATAATCTTATCGATCATTTGACAAATCCAAATCCAAATCCAAATCCAAATCCAAATCCAAAGCCAAAGCCGAAGCCGAAGCCGAGCCGAGCGAGCGACGACGACGGCGCGAGGGTTCATTCTCTTCAACTCCTTTTAAGATCTTTAAGAAGTGATTCTATATATATACACACAAATGTAGTTGTCCCTCACCAATGAGGGACAAAGTTCAAGACAAAAGCTCACTTCATTCAAATTTTTATTTTCCTCCATTTTATTTCCCATCATTTCTAATTCACACTCTTAGACTTTAAAGCCCAATGCTTAAAGTCTTTGAAGCCCAATGCTTTAAAGTCCAACAATCCCCCACATGAATGGGAATGGCTGAACAAGAATGATCATAGATGAAAGCTGTGTGATTTGCAAGTAAGGATTAATTGCATCTGGATAAGTAGGTTTCCCTTTGAACTTTCCGTAGTGAACATATGTCGGATATACTCGGTCAATCGATAGATTTGATATCTTTGAACCGTCGAACTTTAGTGTATACCTAGACAATCATATGTCACACAACCAACCTTTAGCCGTCTTTTGGTTCTCATTGTTGTGTTCGTTTCAGCCATGAACACCGCCTGGTTTTATAAGTGCGTAGAGAATTGGCCTTACAGAATTCTCATTGAAGCGGCTTCCACTTCACACTTACATAGGTGATTCCTAAACGTGTAATCCTTTAGATTGACACTATTTGATAAATACCACATCAAACTTAGGTATCATTAAAGAACGTGTAAAGTTCTATCCTTGTTACTGAACATTGTCTTCATCACGAGAATGGACCAAAGATTTTACTTTGACAATGTTGAACCGGTCAATCACAACTTTGTTTGAGCTCCTTGAACCTAGATCTCGGAATATCCAAAATTCTAGGTAGAGTTACCGCCATGTTGACTTGTCCTCGGCCATAGTCCCATTCCTTTAGATGATTTCTCAACTCCCTCTCTAGTTAAGCCTTTTGTAAGCGGATCCGCCACATTATCCTTTGATCTTACATAATCAATAGTGATAATTCCACTAGAAAGTAGTTGTCTAACGGTGTTATGTCTTCGTCGTATATGACGAGACTTTCTGTTATACATAACGCTCCCTGTCCGTCCTATTGCAGCCTCACTATCGCAATGTATGCAAATAGAAGCCAAAGGTTTTGGCCAGAACGGAATGTCTTCTAAGAAATTTCGAAGCCATTCAGCTTCTTCACCGGCTTTATCCAAAGCTATAAACTCTGATTCCATTGTAGAGCGAGCGATGCACGTCTGTTTGGAAGACTTCCAAGATACTGCTCCTATACCAACAGTAAAAACATATCCACTTGTGGACTTTGTTTCTGTTGAGCCGGTTATCCAATTTGCATCACTATATCCTTCGATAACCGCAGGATATTTGTTGTAGTGCAAAGCGTAGTCTTGGGTATATTCCAAATATCCCAGAACTCATTCCATTGCCACCCAGTGATGTTTGTTGGGATTACTTGTGAATCGACTAAGTTTACTTATTGCACAAGCTATATCAGGTCGTGTACAGTTCATGATGTAGATTAAGCTTCCCAACACACGAGCATACTCCAATTGAGACGTGCTTTCACCTTTATTCTTTATAAGATGATGGTTTAAGTCAATTGGAGTTCTTGCACTTCTAAATTCCAAGTGTTTGAATTTTTCAAGTACTATTTTCACATAATGTGATTGAGACAAAGCTAGACCCTGAGGAGTCCTCTGGATTTTAATTCCTAGAATTACATCGGCAACTCCTCAGTCTTTCATATCAAACTTACTAGCAAGCATACGCTTAGTAGCTTGAATGTCGGCAATGTCTTTGCTCATTATTAGCATATCATCAACATATAAGCAAACAATGACTATATGATTTGGAACGTTCTTAATGTAAACACATTTATCACATTCATTAATCATAAAGCCATTTGACAACATTGTTTGGTCAAATTTCGCATGCCATTGCTTGGGTGCTTGTTTTAGTCCATAAAGGGACTTAACAAGTCGACACACCTTCTTTTCTTTTCCCGGAACCACAACCCCTTCGGGTTGGTTCATGTAAATTTCTTCCTCTAGATCACCATTTAAGAAGGCTATTTTTACATCCATTTGATGGATTTGAAGACCATACAAGGCGGCTAACGCTATTAGCATCCGAATGGATGTAATTCTTGTTACCGGTGAGTATGTGTCAAAATAGTCAAGACCTTCTCGCTGTCTAAATCCTTTGACAACAAGTCTTGCCTTGTATTTGTCAATAGTACCATTGTCTTTCATTTTCTTCTTGAAAATCCATTTAGAACCAAATGTTTTGTTACCTGGAGAAAGATTAACCAATTCCCAGGTATGGTTGCTCAATATGGATTCTATTTCACTACTGACAGCTTCTTTCCAATATTGTGCTTCTGAGGAAGACATTGCTTCCTTGAAGGTACGAGGCTCATTAGCAAGAAAGTCAGAAAATCTGGACCGAATGAAGTAGATGTCCGTTGACGTTTACTTCTTCTCGGATTTTCCTCATTAGGCATACCATCTGTTATTTCCTCCCGAGGTCGTTTTGACTTTTGGTAGATCACTTCACTTTCCTTTTTATACGGATAAATAGTTTCAAAGAATTCAGCATTATCTGATTCTATTATCGTATTAAAGTGAATCTCAGGATTTTCTGATTTATGAACCAGAAAACGATATGCCTTGCTATTGGTTACATATCCAATAAATACACAATCAACCGTTTTTGGACCTATCTTAACCCTTTTAGGTTTAGGAACTTGTACCTTAGCTAAACACCCCCATACTTTGAAGTATTTCAGGCTGGGCTTCCTTCCTTTCCATTTTTCATAGGGAATGGACTGTGTTTTACTATGAGGTACACGGTTGATTATTCGGTTAGCTGTAAGTATAGCTTCCCCCCACAAGTTCTGTGGTAAACCAGAACTTATCAACAACGCATTCATCATCTCTTTCAACGTTCGATTCTTTCTCTCCGCAATTCCATTAGATTGTAGAGAGTAAGGGGCAGTTGTTTGGTGAATAATGCCATTTTCCAAACATATTTCTTCAAAAGGAGATTCATATTCGCCACCCCTATCACTTCTTATCATTTTGATCTTTTTATTTAGTTGTGTTTCAACTTCACTCTTGTATTGCTTGAAAGCATCAATTGCCTCATCTTTACTATTAAGTAAATAAACATAGCAATATCTCGTGCTATCGTCAATAAAAGTAATAAAATACTATTTCCCACCACGAGATGGTGTTGACTTCATGTCGCAAATATTTGTGTGAATTAAGTCTAAAGGAATTGAATTCCTTTCAACGGACTTATAAGGATGTTTAGCATACTTTGATTCCACACATATTTGACATTTGGAATTAATGCAATTAAATTTTGGCAATACTTCTAAATTTATCATTTTTCGCAATGTTTTGAAGTTGACGTGACCTAAGCGTGAATGCCATAAAGTGTTTGACTCAAGTAAGTAAGAAGAAACATTAACTTTATTGATAGGAACTGCTACTATATTTAGCTTAAAAAGGCCCTCATTCAGGTAACCTTTTCCTACATACATATCATTCTTACTTAGTACAACACTATTAGAAACAAAAATACATTTGAATCCATTCTTGACAAGAAGTGAGGTAGACACAAGATTCTTGCGAATTTCTGGAACATGGAGGACTTGGTTTAGAGTCACTATTTTTCCCGACGTCATCTTCAACGCAATCTTGCCAACTCCTTCAATTTTGGCTGTAGACGAATTTTCCATGAAAATTGTCTCGTCGGGTCCTGCGGGGGCATAAGAAGAAAATAACTCCTTGTTAGCACAAACATGGCGGGTGGCTCTAGAATCTATCCACCATTCTTTAGGATTTCCTACCAAGTTGCATTCAGACAACATGGCACACAAGTCCTCCATGTCTTCAACATTTTCAGCCATGTTTGCTTGATTTTTCTTCTTCTTTTTCTTTTGTACATCATTCTTTGGTGCACGACAATCCACGGCCTTATGCCCAGATTTTCCACAGTTGTGGCAATTACCCTTGAACTTTTTCTTGCTTGGGTAATTCTTTGGTCCAGAAGCCTTCTTTATTCCGGAAAACTTTCCGGGTTTTTCTGCTGGTGCCATAGCATGAGCAGGAGTTGAACGGCTTGACGAGGCAGCCACATTTTTAACAGTAGCACCCGTTCCCGCAACATTTCCATTAGTTTGGTTTTCATTCGTCATTTTTTTCTGTAAAGTTGGAAACAAACAGAACTTGGTTAAATCGGTGAAGTTTTTGATATCTTCAAACTGAAAACCAAACCAAACATACAACACGTAACAATGGTGAAGTTTTTATATACTTCAAACCCGTACGTTTATTATTCCGGTAAAGTTTTGATATACTTTAAACCGGATAGAACAATTATTGGAGTAGAAAGCACGAAGGCTTTAGTCTCCAAACCAGTATACAAAATATAAATAACAGTTTAATATATATTTCAACACAGAAACGTTAGTAAAAAATTCCTTAAGCTTGTGATCCGCTACTGTGTTAAAACACAAAATTAAAAAACTGTTAGAAGAATAAAAGAAACTGGAAAACAGTAAAGAATAAGAAATATTCCGAGTCCACAATTTGCTTGTGCGTCCTTAAGGAATTTTAACCCCCTCACACGTTGCCAAGGTAATGGATTAAATCCTCCCAGGATGAAACGGAATAAACCTTCCTGCAACAGTGGCAATACAAACTGCAGGATACCAACGAACTCAAAAAACGAAGCAAAATCACACTTACGAATTTGAGAGAGAGAGACTGCGAATTAGAATGCAATATTTTCAGAAAGAAGGAAGTTTTGTAATTTTTTCAGTGTGTTAAAAACGAAGCCATGCCTCAGAATTTATAGGCAATTATTGGAAGAGGTGTGATGTTTGTTCTGGAAAAGGTGTCCGTTTAGAAGTTTGCGCGTCCTGCCGCGGTTACGCCAGGACCGCGGCCAGAGTGGCCTTCTGAATCTGCAGCAGTGTTCTGGCGCGGTCCTACCGCGGTCACGCCCGGACAGCGGCTAACTAACTGACATTTAATTAATTATTAAATAATTAATTAAATAAATTTTGTCCAAAAATAATCTTATCGATAGATCATTTGACAAATCCAAATCCAAATCCAAATCCAAAGCCAAAGCCGAAGCCGAGCCGAGCCGAGCGACGACGACGGCGCGAGGGTTCATTCTCTTCAACTCCTTTTAAGAGCTTTAAGAAGTGATTCTATATATATACACACAAATGTTGTTGTCCCTCACTAATGAGGGACAAAGTTCAAGACAAAAGCTCACTTCATTCAAATTTTCATTTCCCTCTATTTTATTTCCCACCATTTCCAATTCACACTCTTAGACTTTAAAGCCCAATGCTTAAAGTCTTTGAAGCCCAATGCTTTAAAGTCCAACATGAACAACTAGTGTTTTGTCTCGGACCTGCTCTCATACAAATTGATAGTCAAGAGCTAAATGCTTCATTTGGCTGTGAAAGATTGGGTTTTGACCGAGAAAAGTGGCTCCTAGATTATCACAACAGATTGTTGGAGTGTTGGAGGTAGAGAAATGAAGTTCACTCAAAAGGTTGACAATCCAATTAGTTTCTGCGGCTGCATTGGCAATGGCCTTATATTCAGCTTCAGTGGAGGAGCGAGTTACTGTCCGTTGCTTCTTAGAAGACCAACTGATAGGTGAGCCTCCAAGGAACACAACGTAAGCACCAGTGGAGCACCTGTCATATGGATTTCCACCCCAATTAGAGTCCGAGTAAGTAATAAGGTCAAACGGGGCGCGAGGAGCAAGATAAAGAGAACGGGTAGATGTAGCCTTGAGATAGCGCAGAACACGTTTGGCAGCTTGCCAGTGGAGGTGAGTCGGCTGGTGCATGAACTGTGAAAGGTTGACAGCAAACGCAATGTCAGGTCGAGTGATAGAGAGGTATTGAAGAGCACCTACAAGCTAACGATATTTCTTTTGATCCGTAGGGGCAGATCCATCTGCAAGCTTAAGTATAACAGAGGCTGCAAGACGTGTAGTAACACCTTTGGCATCAAGCATATTGAACAGCTGAAGAAGATCAGTAATATATTTCTACTGGGAGAGATAAAGACATGCGGTAGTTCGACAAACTTCAACACCAAGAAAATAAGTGAGTGCAATCAAGTCTTTGAGCGAGAAGTGGGTAGCAAGAGGCTTTGTTGACTTGAAGTATATTGGTGCTGGATGAACCCGTTAAAATAATATCAACTATATACAAGAGTAGGAAAAGAACAAAACCTGGACCACGCATTGTAAACAGAGAGGTATCTGATTTGGAACCAACAAACCCAATGGAACATATGAAATTCTTAAACTCAATATACCAAGCTCGAGGTGCTTGACGAAGACCATAGATTGCCTTGCGAAGTCTGCAAACATGAGAGGGGTACTGATGGTTCACGAAACCAGGGGGTTGTTCCATGTTAACAACGTGCCTTGCAAGAAGGCATTATTGACATCAAGCTGATAGAGAGGCCACTTGAAATAAGTGGCAGATGTGAGAATGAGGCAAATCGTAGTAGGCTTGACTACGGGACTGAATGTGGAGTTGAAGTCAATGCCAGGGCGCTGATGGAAACCTATTGCAACTAACCGAGCCTTTAAACGATCAATCTTTCCATCTTCTTTTTGTTTGACCCGAAATACCCACTTGCACCCAATAACATTTTGTGTGGATGAGGGAGGTACTAGACTCCAAGTTTCATTCCTCACAAGCGCATCAATCTCTTCTTGTATTGCATCTCTCCATTCTTTAGATTTGGCTGCCTACTTATATGTGTGAGGAGTGATCATGGAACCTTTGGATACAACTAAAGCCGAGTAATCAAGAGGCTTCTTTGGTTTAAAGATGTTATGTTAAGAATGAGTAACAATACGAGCAGGTTTAGGAGTAAGGCTACTTACTTGCTGCAAAGAAGAGCTGGAAGCATCTTCACTCAATGCCGGAGTAGATGTGGATTGTGATTGGACTGGAGACTCATGAGAACTGGTGGTTGAAGACAAACTAAAAGTAGCAGGTGGTAAAGTGATAGTGTATGATGGCTGCAACAGAGGAGCTGACATGACAGGGGGTAGAGAAAGGTCATGTAAAATGATTGTAGTATTGTTCTGATCATGAGAGATAGGGGTGAGTGATCAGTGGGTACAACATCAAGCCAGATGTGGAAATTAGATTCAGTTAGCCTTGGTAAAGAGGAGAACATAGTGGCAAAAGGGAAGTTATTTTTTAAGAAAAGGCAAAATACATAAATTACCCCCTGAACTATGGACCAAATTCCTATTACACATATTTTACGGACTAAAATTACGTTACGCACTCAACCTTTCCAGAGTGTGCCTAAGACACACCTCTTTGTCTACGTGGCAGGTGCGTGTTTTACAAACAAAATAAGGCGTTTGAACCGTAAAAAACTGTATATCTTATGCTTTATTTGAAGGGTCAAGATTTAATAAAACTTATCAACCGGGTAAATGGATTTTCTTTTTGTCCTTTTCCAATATCTTCCTTTTTTTATTTTTCTAAAGTAATCTGGTTCAAATTGAAGATAATACAGATGTTTACTATCCATTTTATCCAGTTTCAATGAAGAATTAAAATTGTAACAGATTGAGGAAAATAATTTGAAAAAATCGATTTAGGAAGAAAATTTTAATAGTGTAGAAGAATATGTAATGAAATCTTCAAGTGAGATTGGAATAACAATGTAGAAGAATCTTCTCTTCTGTTTTTCCTTTTCAATGGGGCAGCCATGGAGAAAACCCACTTACTCAAAAAATTTTAGAAAACAAAATAAATCAAAAGGTAGAAGCAGTTGATTAGGGCTTTTATTTCTTTTGTTTGAATTGTAAGGTGGAGTTCTGAGTTTTTTTTGGTGGTCGACGACAATGGAGATAACGAGAAGGATGTGGAAGGTGAGTAGTGGTGGTGGGATGGTTAAAAGTGGGTTATATTTTTAGTCTATCTATGATTTTTTCTTGAATATGTGTATGTTAATGGATGAAGGTGAAGGAGAAATGTTGATGAAGGCAGAGATATGAGCTGAAAAGCTCTAGTGAAGGCACGATGAAAGAGAGGGTTCCTTTTCATTTTTGCTTTTTTTTTAAAAAAAACTTGGGTGGGGTTTGTTTTTCTTTTTATTTTTTTAAGTCAATGACACGTGTCGTTGTATGACTGGTGCGTGATATTACACGTGTTTTGAAAAACTGGTCAAGAAAAAAGTGGTGTGTCTTAGGTACATTCTAGAAATGTTGAGTGTGTAAAGTAATTTTCGTCCGCAAAAAGTGTGTAACGGGAATTTGGTCCATAGCTCAGGGGGTAACCTATGTATTTTGCCTTAAGAAAACAACATGGCGAGAAAGGAAAAGCTTAGAGGTAGAAGGATCAAAACATTGGTAGCACTGATATTTGGTGGAATAGCCAAAAGACACATGGTTTGGATTTTGGATCAAGTTTATAGTTAGTATAGGGACGTAGCCAAGGATAGCACAAGCAACCAAATGTGCAGATTTGCCTTGTAGTATCGTCGTGGTCATTCTGTTTATAAGATAGACAATTGTTGAGCATGCGTAAGGCCAGTATGCAAGTGGTATGGAGGCTTGATGTAAAAGAGTCAAAGTTGTTTCCATAATATGACGATGGCGTTGTTCAGCATTACTAACTCTTTGAGGAGTGTAGGGGGTGATAAAAGGTGTTGAATTCCCATATCTGAAAGTGTTTTTGTGAGACCCTCATATTCTCCACCACCATCAAAATAAACAGTAAGAATTGGAATACTAAATATTTTTCAACAAGCAATCTGAAGTTGATAAAAGTTGAAACAACATCAGATTTCCATTTTAAAGGGAAAACCATATGTATTTGGTGAAATGATCCACAAAGATAACATAGAAGCGAAATCCGTGAGAGGATATGACTGGAGAAGGTCCACATACATCAGTAAATAGTAGTTCTAGTGGTCTTGAACTTTTCAAAGTTGATTGTTTAAATGGTAAACGATGACTTTTATTACAAAGACAAGAATTACAATGATCTTGATAAGAATTGAAAACGGGCAAATTAAACTGGGAGACAATTGACTTTAAAACTTTTAAATGGGGGTGACCAAGACGACGATGCCAAAGGTTGAACGAGGAATTGTTGGCAGAAGAAGCAAGATAGGTTGCTCGTGGTGGCGAGGATCCAGTCCGAGCTCTCTTCGGGCCTTGAGCCAAAGGTGCTCCCGTGGTCAAATCCTTCACAACAAAGAAAGTAGGGAAAAAAACTCAACAGATATTTTATTTTGCTCGCAAAATTGAGGAACAGATATTAAATTGCGATAAATAGAAGGACCACATAAAACATTTTTCGAAACAAAGTTTCGAGAAGTAGCGGGAAGAGTAGTATGTCCTGTATGGGTAATTTTAATACCATTACCATCACCAACGATTACATCACCGGTACCAGTGTAGTCGAGTAAGCCTGCAGGTTCTGTGTGTCAGAAGTAATGTGGTGTGAAGCCCCAGTATCCATGACCCAATTAGAATTTTTTGATGATCCCTTAACTGAAAAGTTGGCTTGGGGCTCATTTTAATTATGAGAGCGTGACCGACAAACCTTGGCATATGTCCAAATTTCTCACATAACTGGCATTGAACTCGAGGTTTGTTGCTGTTGGAAGTGGATGAGCGCCAATTCTGCTGGCGATTGGAGTTGCCAGTAGATTGATTTCGAGGCCAATTGTTGTTTTCATTGGGAGATTGTTGGTAGTTCTTTCGGATGTTATTGCCATTGTAGTTGTTACTGCTATTATAGTTGTTCTGTCGTTGTGAATGGCGATTTTGCTGGTTGGATCTTTGGGTATATTGGGTTGTGATGGCAGCAGATTCTTGTCGATGATGAAGGAAAACTTCATGACTGCTTAGCTTGTCAAAAAGCTCTTCAAGAGTGATGGGTGTGTCTCTGGCGCGAATAGCAGCACTCATATCATTGTATTCAGGACCAAGGCCACTAAGAACCTTGATCACTAGGGAAGCACAATCAATAGGGGATCCAGCAATGGCAATTTCATCAACAAGGGCACGTATCTCATTGAGATATTGAGCGACGGGCTTGGTACCTTTAACAAGGCGATTGAGAGAGTCTTCGAGATCATAGACTCTTGTTTGCGACTTGTTTGCATACTGTTGAGTGAGTTTTGTCCAAGCAATATAGGCATTGGGCGCCGTGGCAACTAGGGGCGCAATAGTGGCATCAACTGACGCCATGATGGCATGTCGGATAAGGCTATCTTGTCGGAGCCAATTTTTGTAATTTGGTTCTATGGCTGGCGGGCATGGAAGTGTTCCATCAATGTATGAAACAAGATCATATCCAAGAAAAAGCATCTCATGTTGTGCTTTCCATGTTAGAAAATTGCTGCTACCAGTCAACTTCATTGGAAGTTGAGAGGTTGGGTTGATTGTGACAAACTGGCTACCCTGAGTGATCGGATTAATAGCACCATGAGAAGGAATAACAGATGAATTGGAATCAGTAGATGAAGTTGGTACAATTGGGGTGGTTGCTGAACTTGAGTTGATAGTCATAGTAGCGAAGGGAAGTTCAATAATAACAGCAAAGGAAAGGACCGGGAAAAGAAAACTCGTTAGAGCGTAAAGGCTCTGATACCATAAAGAGATTCAAGAGTGAGTTTACAGAGAACTGCTTCATCTATTATATTGAGATTCTTTAAATACAAGATGGAGGAACAAGGTTGCTCAGGTACAAAAGGAAAGAAGGATCCTGAAAGATCGCAATCAAAGATATACATAAAAAAAAAATAAGGATTGTAATCAGAAAAAATAAATTACAGAATAATGAAAAAGATTACAATGAATCAAATATAGAAAAATATTGTGTTGCCTTATTAAATTATAATTAAGAAATTAACTCAAAAGGTTCACCTTTAAATCGTCGGGTTATTATAGTGTGTTTGTTTAAGCCATTCAAAGGTCTTATATAGTGTTTAATACTGATATAATAATCATACCCGGTGTTTCAGGCGTATTTTTATGTAAATTATTTATAGCTGTTATACATGGGTTTTTTTTTCCTTAGGTGTTATAAATGATATAATTCTAGTATAATTGTGATATATTATAAACCATTTATAGGTATAGTTTAATAAAGAATTAGAAATTATATATAGTAATTATACAATATAAATCATGTATAATTAATAATATCATATAATCTTAGAATAATTAGGTATATTATTTGCAACTTGTAATATGGACAAAATCAAATAACTCCTTAAAAAGAGTGCATAATTTAAAAAATAGAAAATAATTTCGTTTTAACAAGAATTCTTAATATACACACGTGTATCGAATCTCCATATTTGGAAAGGGTTGAAAATGGTGATGAAATGGGGTGGGGGGATGGGAGAGGGATTTGGGAGAGAGACAGAGAAGAGAGGATTGAAATTGTGTATATTTTTGTATAGTCAAACTACTTTATAACAAGCACATTTTTTTTGATATATTTTGAATGTTATATTGAAATATTGTTATAAAAATGTATTTGTTCCGATATTTTTTGAATATTATAGTGAAGTATTGTTATAAAGAACATATTATAACATAATATAACATAAAAGATCAGTATTGAGAGAAACTTATCAGATAATTGATCCTTAAATTTTGGTTAGTATTTAGTTTGAAAACCACATTCAAATTTTAAATATATGCTATAAAATTTGTACTATACTATTTGTTTATATAAAAAATTTTGAAAAACTTAACCTACCGAGTAAAAATCTCTAATTTTTTCTGGAGCAGTGAAAGCCCAAGCCTCATTTAAGACGTAACATCCAAAGTCCCATCTGTTCACACTCTCTCCATTACTGCACTTTCAAAGCTCGCCAACGGCCATAGCTTTGTTTTCATCGACAGAGCACTATATATAAATCAATTTATTGTCAAGCATTATTAGTTCCTTATTCGTATTGTCTGAATCTGAGGTGAGTTTTTTTTCTTTGCATAAACATCTATGATTCAAATGCGGTTCGATCCTACATTGATCAAATGATATCTCATCATCTTTCGATTTTTTGAGTTTTTAGTTTGAAATTTGGTTTCATCTTCTATTTGATTAATTTATCGAGTTAAATTAGAATTGCATTTGCGTGTATGGGTTCTGATATATCACTCGCGTGCTACTTGAGCTATGTTTCTTTATTCTTTTTTTTTTTTAAAAAAAATTAAGTTGAGTCTGGCGTGTTAAAATTTTCATGAAACTCAACTTTTAACTTCAGATTAATTTTCCAACCAGTGTTTAGAAACTTTTATCAGTTTTTAGTACTAAAAATTTTCATCAGAACACTATGCAATTCTCTAGCATTATTATTTATCTCTTATATTTACTTTGTTCAAGAAATATTTTTCATTCACCACGGAAATACCGGAAAACATTTTGGAGGAGAATATATTCCATGGAAAGCATTTCAGTTTATACCAAGCACACATTTTTAAGCTTATGGTGCTTGATCATTATTATTTTTGAGCTTGATGGAGGTTGTTCATGCTATACGCGGATCCAATTCGGGATGCCATTGAACTTACTAACCATTTGAATTACTGGGTTCGAAATTTAATATTTGTACATGTTCAGTAGATTCTTTAACAGATATATAAGGTCTGCACTAAGTTGTTGGGTTCGAATGAACCCAGACCTTACCTTGTACATCCGCCCTTGCGTCATGCTAAAATTTCAAGTTCATTGTCGAGGCGTATACGTTGACTTTAAAAACTTGTGTTGTATGGAATCAATATCTAAGAAGTGCACAAGATACAACTATAAATTTTAAGTTTGACATGTACTTACTTACACATGTAAGTTTGACTGATTTAATTTCTCATATTGCCTGGATCATTAATGTCTTGTATATATTTTGTTGGTTCAAAAATATTTTGCTGTACTGACCATCTATGATTCCTTCAGATTCCTCTTCTGTTATTCTGGGCCACTGACTTGCTGGAAATGGCTGCAAACACAACTCCTGGATTGCAAATCCGAGCAACCGAACAATGCATTTCCGCATCTCGCAATATTTCAAATATGACCAGTATAAGTTTCAGTTTTGAAAGTAAAAGAAAATCTTTTACAGATTTTAGAGGTTCATCTTACATCTCGCTCAGCAAGCCAATCGATAGATCCAAATTGACTCCGATAAAATTTGAAAAGATGGCTACTAAAGCAATGTCTGGAGCAAGTGAACAAGTGCCAGTTTCAGGATTACCTATCGATTTGAGAGGTTGCTCTAAAGTGTCTGTAAATTCTCCTTTGATTTGAGGTTTTGTGCAGAAGTTTAGAGTTTTTGCTTGCAATAAGTGATTGCTATTTCTTATTATGCAGGTAAGAGGGCATTTATTGCTGGCATAGCAGATGATAATGGGTATGGGTGGGCAATAGCAAAGTCTCTTGCAGCTGCAGGGGCTGAGATTCTTGTTGGTACATGGGTCCCTGTACGTATATCTTTCACATGTTTGTAAAGTTACTACCATTACTTATAACGTGGCAAAGAGGTAGTCTTTCTAATTACTTTATATTACAGGCACTGAACATTTTCGAAACCAGTCTGCGGCGGGGGAAGTTTGATGATTCACGAGTGTAAGCATGAAAATATTCTATCTTTCCATGTACTGTCTTCTTTCCCACATTTTTCTGATAGATAATGTAATTTAATGTTTTAGGTTGCCAGATGGATCATTGATGGAAATTACAAAGGTTTACCCTCTGGATGCAGTTTTTGACAGTCCAGAAGATGTTCCTGAGGATGTAAGATAAACTATTCTCAGTTCCCTTCTCAACAAACTTATACAAGTCTAATCATACTTGGTGAAATTGGTGCAGGTCAAAACAAACAAGCGTTATGCTGGATCCTCAAAATGGACTGTCAAGGTATATCATGCTTTACATATGTCTTGCTGTTTCTCATATTTTCATCTGGATATATGCCTACATGCAATCATATGTATTTGTTGGTGCTTATATTAAAGGAAACTTATATATATATATATATATATATATATATATATATATATATATATCGGATATTGTTTGGCTCGTTTTAGTATATTCCATCATATCTGTGCAAATTGCTTATAGTTGGCATTCATATAATATGTCAAATCTTCTTCAACCCAGGCTCCCTAAGTTTATTTGGCCAGAAAAGTTTCAGTTATAGTTGATGCTGAAATTTGGTTACAAAAGACTTCATTATATCCTAAGTGTGTCATTGACTGAAATGTTTGTTTGGTTATCAGTAAGGACTTTGTAATATGCTATATGCATCATTGAAACTGAAACTTCTGTTTGGTTATCATTTAATTTAAGTACCATATTCTGCTCCTCTGGCATGTGATATCTCCAGTGTTTTCTCCGCTATCCTTTTAGTTGAATTATCTATCTTGCTCATAAAGTTGTAAAATAGTATTGTATATTTAGGGAATGCAGAGTTATGTCAGCACAGTTGATAAACTTGTTAAATAGCCGTGTTATTGCCACTATTGTAGGAAGTTGCTGAATGCGTTAAACAAGATTTTGGCACTATTGACATCCTTGTACATTCACTTGCAAATGGTCCGGAGGTACACTATTCCTTCGTCCTTTCATTGTTTAATTTCCCTTTACAGTTTTTACAGAGGCCTATTGATGGATCATATTTCACAGCGGAAGCAAACATAGCATCATAATCACGTGTAATCTAAACAATTAGCACACATGGAGATTTTCGGATTACCTCTTGAAGCATAAACACAACAACTCTATATCGTTCTCCAGTTCCTCAGTTGCAAACGCCTCAGCAGATTTCCACAGTCTTCTACTGTGTTACCCAAACAATATCCGAAATTAGAGAATTTTGGGTGGGCAAAATTCTAGTAGAAACCGTAGTGTATTCGTCTCAAAAACGTCCAGCCCTATATCCCTTATATATAGCTGCGTTTTTTAGGTCAAAACCGTTTTCAAAACCTGTTAGGTTTCCTTCTCCCACTAAGGAACAGTTTCCACTATTTCCTATTATTTAGGCACAGTAGGGACACAGAATTTAATTAACAAGACTTCCTATTATGATATTAATTTCGAAATTATGAAATTAATTTCCATCATAATAAATTACGAATTATTCCACTAAAAATTCGTAATTGCACTCCTTAGTTCAATTTCGAAATTCTTCCATAAAACCTTATTTAACTCCCCATGTTAAAATTCAGATACTAATCAATCAAGTTAAATTACTGACTATTTAATTTATTGATTACTTCCTTTATACTTACACTTAACTTATTTCATGTGTCGGATACAAAATCCACCGGCCGGGTTTACACATGAAAACTTATAAGCTTTCATAAAGGAGTATCATCAATTTCAAAACCGAGACATGGATTCTATCAACTAATTATTACTTCGCCAATGTATATCATTGTTATCCAATTTACCAGGCTGATTGACTCACGAAAGAATCTCGCCTTTTAATAAATCAAAACAACAAGTGACATACACAGCTAATAATAGTTATATCAGGATTAAGAGTATAAGTACATTAAATGGACTAGAGAAATTATTTTATAAAGTCAGTATAAAATACTTATCTCTACTTGATCCGTTCAATACATACAAAATGTATTAGCACAAGAAGGTTGAATTAGACCTATTCCCATAATCAAGATAAATTACATTTAATCTTGTGCTACAACCATTCCGATGATTTAATCTTCCGTGTATAAGCTAAACTCTATACACTAAATCATCTACTATGTAAGCAATGAAAAACACAAACCAATACATGATCTATTTAAAACGAAACTTTATGGAATTTAAACAAGTAAATAAATAATTGGCCTTCAGAACACTGCTGCAGATTCTGAAGGCCACTCTGGCCGCGGTCCTGGCGTAACCGCGGTAGGACCGCGGCAGAACACTGCTGCAGATTCTGAAGGCCACTTTGGCCGCGGTCCTGGCGTAACCGCGGTAGGACCGCGGCAGGACGCGTAAACTTCAGGGAACATGGCAGAGGAGCAACCTAGTAAATAAATGATTGTTTATAAAGACTACTATAACAATACGCATGGCTTATAGTATATTCTAACAATCTCCCACTTAGACTCATAACCATGCGTCTATAATTTTGACACCCATTGCTTCTACATGCTTATCAAAAGTCTTCTGTGGTAAGCTCTTAGTAAACGGATCCGCCAAGTTGTTCTCTGACGCAATCTTGGTGACCACTACATCCCCTCTCTGCACTATATCACGAATTAAATGATATTTACGCTCAATGTGCTTTGCCCTTTTATGGCTTCGTGGCTCCTTTGAATTTGCAACCGCACCACTATTATCACAATAAAGTGTAATTGGTGCTTGAATCGAGGGAACCATACCCAACTCTCTCAGGAAGTTACCGAGCCAAACTGCCTCAGAAGCTGCCACATATTCGGCTTCCATGGTGGAATCAGCAACACAAGTTTGCTTGATACTCCTCCAACTTATGGCTCCACCTCCAAGAGTGAACACATTACCTGAGGTAGACTTTCTAGAATCTCTGTCTGATTGGAAATCCGAATCAGTATACCCAATAGGTACAAGGTCATCCGAATGGTAGATCAACATGTAATCCCTAGTCCTTTTCAGGTACTTGATTATATGTTTAACCATCGTCCAATGCTCTTTCCCAGGATTAGACTGAAATATGCTAACAACGCCAACGGCAGAGCAGATATCAGGCCTAGTGCATAACATAGCATACATGAGGCTCCCCACAGCTGATGCATAAGGGACCGCCTTCATCTTTTCTATCTCTTCATCAGTCTTAGGAGACTGATCTTTAGATAGAGAAATTCCATGTCTGAAAGGAAGAAATCCTTTCTTGGAATCATGCATGCTAAACCTAGAGAGTATTGTATCAATATAAAGACTTTGGGACAAGCCCAATATCCTTTTCTTGCGATCTCGCAAGAGTTTGATCCCAAGGATATGAGCCGCTTCTCCCAAATCTTTCATATCAAAATGTGTGGACAACCACTGCTTAACTGAATTCAACATGCCCACATTATTTCCTATGAGCAGCATGTCATCTACATATAAGATCAAAAATACCACTTTGTTCCCATCTCATTTTTTGTATACACAAGACTCGTTGAGACACTGATCAAAACCAAATGTTTTAATCGCCTTGTCGAAACAAGTGTTCCATGCCCTAGATGCCTGTTTCAGTCCATAAATGGACCTTTTAAGTTTACACAACATGTGTTCCTTGCCACTTTCCACGAAACCGTCTGGTTGCATCATATAGATGCACTCATCAAGACTTCCATTAAGAAAGGCTGTCTTGACATCCATTTGCCAAATCTCATAATCATAATGAGCAGCAATGGATAAGAGAATCCTTATAGACTTAAGCATGGCTACCGGCGAGAAGGTTTCCTCATAATCGATCCCTTCTTTCTGAGTGAACCCTTTCGCTACAAGCCTTGCTTTAAAAGTTTGCACTTTTCCGTCTACACCTCTCTTTTTCTTATAGATCCACTTGCATCCAATGGGTTTAACCCCATCAGGTGGTTCTACAAGATCCCAGACTTGATTAGAGTACATTGACCCCATCTCTGATTTCATAGCGGCAACCCACTTATCGGCATCTTTATCATGTAGTGCTTGGTCGTAATTGACAGGTTCGGAAGTATGCTCCTCAGGGATCCTATCATATGATTCTCCCAAGAGCGTATAACGAACTGGCTGTCTTATTACTCTCCCACTACGACTACGCACTACATCACTTGCAACTACACCATTTTGATTCTGTGGTTGAACCACAATCTCATCAGGAACCTGAGTCTCCATGCTATCCAAAAGGATATCAACGACTTCTTCCTGTTGTGCAGTTTGCTCTACATAACTCCCACTACTTTGTGGTAGTATGACTTCGGGCACTTGTTCTTGCGGGACATTAAGTCTATTGACATTTCTCCCACTACTAAAATGCAATGGTATGTCAAATCCGACTTCGGGGTTTTGTATATGGTCGTTTTGTTTATCAGATGACTGAGTTTCCATTCCTTTGCTTAGTTCCTGTAAAACGATTTTACTTTTAGGAACATGATTTACCAAATAGTCCTCTTCAAGAAACTTGGCATTTGTGCTAACAATTACCTTCTTTTCTTGAGGACAATAAAATAAACCACCTTTCGTTCCTTTTGGATAGCCTACAAACACGCATACATCTGTTCTTGCCTCCAATTTATCCGTTTTCCCTTTTAGCACATGTGCCGGACAACCCCAAACTCGAATATGCCGCAAACTAGGCTTGCGCCCAGTCCACAATTCCGTAGGGGTCAAAGGTACTGACTTTGAAGGAACTAAATTCAGAATGTAATTTGCTGTTTCTAAGGCATGTCCCCAAAAAGACGCTGGCAAACTGGAATAACTCATCATTGATCTAACCATTTCCATAAGAGTCCTATTTCTCCTTTCAGCTACACCATTCTGTTGTGGTGTTCCAGGTGCAGACAATTGAGATGTTATCCCACATTCTGATAGATAACCAATGAATTCCGCAGAGAGGTATTCCCCACCACGATCAGATCGTAATGTTTTGATATGTTTATTAAGTCGTTTTTCAGTCTCAGCCTTAAATTCCTTGAATTTTTCAAAGCATTCAGACTTACGACGCAACAAATAGACATATCCATATTTTGAGTAATCATCAGTGAAAGTCACAAAATACTCAAAACCACCTCTTGCCTGGACGTTCATTGGACCACACAAATCAGAATGAATTAATTCTAATTTATCACTTGCTCGATTTCCTTTTGAGGGGAAATTTCGTTTTGTCATTTTTCCTTCTAAACAGGATTCACATGTTGGTAGTGCCTCCACTTTCAATGAACTTAAAGGTCCATCCTTGACCAACCTTGAAATTCTGTTTAGATTTATATGACCCAAACGCAAGTGCCATAAATATGTTTCACTCAATTCAGGAGAACGTTTTTTCTTATTTGGTAAATCAATATAATTCAGTTCTTTAGAGTGTAACGGTTTAGGTATAGAGTCAACTACAAAAAGACCATCAATCAATGTAGCCGAAGAGAGATAACGTTTATTATGAGTAATAACACATTTATCAATGTCATGACAATTAAAATCATAACCATCTCTCATAGCGCTAGAAACCGAAATTAAATTCCTTCTAACGGAAGGTACATATAATGTGTCTTTTAAAGCTAAAACTCTACCACTACCAAACGAAATACTAATATTTCCTAATGCTAAAGCTGGGGCTGCTGAACCGTCTGCTTGATAAACATTGATTTCTCCTCTACTTAGCCGCCGCGTTACCTGAAACCCCTGCAAATAAGTGCAGATATGATTAGTGGCTCCCGAATCTACACACCATGACATGGTAGAAACAGCCGCTAAAAATGTTTCAACGACAAGTAGATGTAAATCACCTGGTTTATTTTTCAGCTTGGCCAGATAAGTTGGACACTGCTTCTTATGATGCCCAGGCTGCTTGCAATGATAACACTTGCCCGTAGCCTTTTTCACACCAGCAGTCACGCCACCAACAGAGGGTTTTTGAGCCTTTTTCTTTTTCTGCCCGCCTCTCGGCTTAGAAGAAGAACCTGCCTCAAAATTCAACGCCACAGGAGGAGCTTGTGACTTGATAATAGTCTCTGCCGACTGCAGCTCATTCAGCAATTTCGCAAGGGACAAATCCATTTTGTTCATGTTATAATTCAGGCGAAACTGCTGAAAACTGTCAGGCAAAGTCTGCAGGATCATTTCAACCTGCGTGTCCTTATCAATGTTAGCTCCAAGGACCTCCAGTTCATTCAGAAGACTCATCATCTTCAGAACATGGTCCCTGACCGATGAACCTTCAACCATTTTGGTATTCAGAAGGGCTTTCATGGCAGTCTGCTTAGCCGCACGATTCTGATCTCCAAACATTTCTTTGAGATTTTCCAGAATGTCATAAGCAGACTCCATCGACTGATGCTGATGTTGCAGAACATTTGACATGGATGCCAAAATGTAACACCGCGCCATCTCATCAGCCTTAATCCATTTCTGGTAAGCCTTTTGTTCATCATCTGTGGCATCATCTCCAGGTTTTTCTGGACACACCTCATCGAGCACAAATTTGTACTCTTCAGCAAGTAGAACAATATCCAAATTTCGTTTCCAATCAACATAATTCGGACCCTCAAGTTTGTTTTGAGTAAGAATGGCAGTAAGGGGATTGAAAGCAGTCATTGTCAATCTGGGAGACATTAAATATTTAAATAGATCAAATCAGTTTGTATTATTGAATATTAAAATTCAAAACACACTATATATATACAATCTATGCACCTTGAACAACAAATTTCGATGGGAAAGAAGCTATTCTTGCAATATACATATATAATGACAGATTATCCACCCCATAAACTTAAACAGGTCATACTCAGATGGAGAGTAAACTGTTAATTTAAGCCAAGTGAATATCAACATTCAACATATATTAGTCCCATTGAACCAACATGCATACTCAGATGGAGAGTAAATACAAGTAATCAATGACTAGTATAATCTAGTGATTATTCATAATGTTTTTATCCGATATGGAAGAAGACCTACGTCAACGTGTAAAAATATTATATCACTAATTTTTAACCCCGGAGACCATGGGAATTGATCCCCACGATTACTGGAATTAAAAACAACCAAATTTTTTTTTTAGAATTTTTAAAAAAACAGCAAAAACACCATTTAAACGACCCCGAAAGCCCAAAAAACGGCTTACGTCATGAGCAAAGCTGATGAGTATTGCTCACTGGGCCGTTTCGCATGGACCTGCCAAGTTTCAGGTCAATCGGAGTCCGTCAACTAGTTGACCTCCGATTTTCTGCCCTAATTCGGCCAAAACTGTTTTTACGTTTTTCATGATTAAATTCAATTTCAGATTATTCTAACTCAACATCACCAATATTAAAAGGATATTTCAAGTTTTCAGAATAATCAATACAACCCATAACAGATAATCACGCCAAAACAGTGCAGGTTTTCAGAAAAAATAAACTTGTATGTAATTCAAAACTTGCATATAGAACATGATATTAATCCTTATGGTTTATCCTAATTATTTAATTAGACGTGAGTAGGCTCTGATACCAATTATTGGATCATATTTCACAGCGGAAGCAAACATAGCATCATAATCACGTGTAATCTAAACAATTAGCACACATGGAGATTTTCGGATTACCTCTTGAAGCATAAACACAACAACTCTATATCGTTCTCCAGTTCCTCAGTTGCAAACGCCTCAGCAGATTTCCACAGTCTTCTACTGTGTTACCCAAACAATATCCGAAATTAGAGAATTTTGGGTGGGCAAAATTCTAGTAGAAACCGTAGTGTATTCGTCTCAAAAACGTCCAGCCCTATATCCCTTATATATAGCTGCGTTTTTTAGGTCAAAACCGTTTTCAAAACCTGTTAGGTTTCCTTCTCCCACTAAGGAACAGTTTCCACTATTTCCTATTATTTAGGCACAGTAGGGACACTGAATTTAATTAACAAGACTTCCTATTATGATATTAATTTCGAAATTATGAAATTAATTTCCATCATAATAAATTACGAATTATTCCACTAAAAATTCGTAGTTGCACTCCTTAGTTCAATTTCGAAATTCTTCCATAAAACCTTATTTAACTCCCCATGTTAAAATTCAGATACTAATCAATCAAATTAAATTACTGACTATTTAATTTATTGATTACTTCCTTTATACTTACACTTAACTTATTTCATGTGTCGGATACAAAATCCACCGGCCGGGTTTACACATGAAAACTTATAAGCTTTCATAAAGGAGTATCATCAATCTCAAAACCGAGACATGGATTCTATCAACTAATTATTACTTCGCCAATGTATATCATTGTTATCCAATTTACCAGGCTTATTGACTCACGAAAGAATCTCGCCTTTTAATAAATCAAAACAACAAGTGACATACACAGCTAATAATAATTATATCAGGATTAAGAGTATAAGTACATTAAATGGACTAGAGAAATTATTTTATAAAGTCAGTATAAAATACTTATCTCTACTTGATCCGTTCAATACATACAAAATGTATTAGCACAAGAAGTTGGAATTAGACCTATTCCCATAATCAAGATAAATTACATTTAAATCTTGTGCTACAACCTCTTCCGATGATTTGTCCTAATTCCATCATTAGATTGTGTAACATTAACTTTATGTCTTACAAGACCGATGATTTAATC
>NW_017672467.1:0-15642 GCF_001879085.1 Nicotiana attenuata
AAGTTGATTGGATGGTTTGATAGAAATGAGGCACTTAGTCTCTTTAAGGAAGGCTTAAGTTGGAAAAGTCAACGGATGTTGACTTATGAGTTAGAGGGCTCGGATGTGATTTCCGGCGATTCGGTTAGCTTCGGGAGGTGAGTTGTGACTTAGGAGTGCGATCGGAATTGATTTTGGAGGTCCGGTGTAGAATTAGGCTTGAATTGGCGAAGTTAGTATTTTGGCGAATTCCGGTTGATAGGTGAGATTTTGACCCGACGGTCGGAATGGAATTCCGAGAGTTGTTGTAGCTTTGATATGTGATTTGTGATGTGTGTGTGCAAAATTTCAGGTCATTCGGACGTGGTTTGGTCGGGTTTTTGATCGAAAGTGTATTTCGGAAGTTTTTAAGAAACTTAGGCCTGAATCCGATGTGATTTAATGGTTTTAGTGTTGTTTGATGTGTTTTTATGATTGGAACAAGTTCGTATGATGTTTTGGGATATGTTGGTGCCTTTGGCTGAGGTCCCGGGGGCCTCGGGGTGATTTCGGATGGTTAACGGAATGAAATTTGGAGTTTAAAGGCTGCTGAAGGATCTGGTATCTGATATTTCCGCTTCTGCGGAAATGGACCGCTGAAGCGGTCCCACAGAAGCGAGACGGGGTCCTGCAGAAGCGAAAAAAGGGCCTGGGTGATTTTTCCGCAGAAGCGGACCAGCGGACCGCAGAAGCGGACCCGCTTATGCAATTGGTTGACCGCAGAAGCGGTCTTGGGGGAAAGTTGAGGAACCACAGAAGCGGGTAAGTAACCGCAAAAGCGATATCGCAGAAGCGACAAAAAGGACCGCAAAAGCGGAAAGAGCTGTTCAGAAGGGGGTTTTTACTTAGTATTTCATCCGCAAGTTTGGGATATTTTTCACCATTTTTGAGCGAGCTTTGAGAGCTTTGAAGCGATTTTGAAGAGGGATTCAAAGAGGAATGATTTGAGGTAAGTTCCTTGGCCTAAATACACGAGATTATGATATATTTAACATGGAAATTGGTTGAAATTCATTAAAAAGGGGTAAAGCTAGGGCTTGAGTTTTGATATTTCAAATTGGGATTTGATAGGTCATTTGAGCTCGGATTTGGGAGTTCTTGTTATGTATGGACTCGTGGCGAGACGAGGAACCCGGTAATGTGAATTTTATAATTTTTCGAGAAGTGGGCTCGGGGCTCGGGGTTTGCTAGTTTCGAGATTTTTGCTAATTTTCGATTGCTTTCGATTGGGTATTGTTCCATTGGCATATTGTGATGTATTCGCTCTGATTTTGGTTAGATTCGACGCGCGTGGAGGCCGATTTGAGGGGCAATGGCGTCGCAAGCTAGAGATTTCACCGGTTCGAGGTGAATAATACTTGTAAATGATATCCTGAGGGTCTGAAACCCCGGATTTGCACACCATAGTGCTGTATTGAGGTGACTTGCATGCCAGATATGAGCGTGGGGTAGAGCACCATTGGAAATTGTGACTTGGCCCGTCCGGGTTGTTGATTTTTACCGCGTATTTGACTGAACTACTTGTTATTATCATAATCTGGGCTGATTTCCATGTTTGGGCTTCGTGCCAACTACGTGAATCCTTCAGGGATTGATATCACTGTTTTCGCATTATTTGTGCATACTACTTGATCTCGGTCTAGGGTTTTAATACTAATTTGCAAACTCAGCCATTTTTCTAAGATTTGAAAACTTAAACAACATGTTATTGACATTTTGAACTGAGAACTGTTATTTTGATATTGCCCAAGTGGCTTATGTGCATTTCTAGACTGAGCATGGATCGGGCTGCGCACCGCAGCAGTGTTATATGTGCATTTCTAGACTGAGGATGGATCGGGCTGCATGCCGCAGCGGTGTGATATTGATATTGCGCTTGGGCTGTAGGAGCCCCTCCGGTGTCTGAACCCCCACAGTGAGCGCGGGTACCCAAACGGATCGGGTTGTGTGCCGCAGCGGTCATGTGCATTGCATTGCATTCATGCATTGGTTTCTGTTTGTACTACGTGGCATGACATTCAGCATTCTCATATCATTGGCATCCATGCTACTTCGTGCACTGTTTACTAGATACCCTGGTGTCATTTGTTAACTGAGTGCTGTGCCCGAGGGGCTGACTTATGTGCGGACTTGCACTATCTGATTACGTATTCATTTGCTTGACTGTTGGATAAAGGATATTTTCAAAAGAGGTTTTTAACTGAGCCAGATATTTTCTAAAGGATTTTTCATGGTTTTACTGTTTTCTCAAAGGGTTGTACTGTCCCATATAGCATGGCGGAGTGCTCTTACGTGATTTCTTGCCACTCAGTTATTATTTACTCTTATTACTCACTGAGTTGGAGTACTCACTTTACTCCCTGCACCTCGCGTGCAGTTGCAGGCGTTGTTCACCCGGTAGCGGGTTATTAGCGGACTGAAGGTATTACTATTGTAGCTGAGCAAGATGATCGCCAGCGTTCGCGGCACCGGACTTCATCTTTTGAACTCCAGATTTTATTTTGTATATATTATTGGCCCTGTAGTGGTGTTTAGTCTTCTTTAGATGCTCGTGACTTGTGACATCCCGGTCGGGTTGTGTTGGGTTGTAATTAATAGTTTTTTTTATGCCATTAAGTTGTACTTTCTATTCATTTACGTTTAATAATTGTTAAAGAGAGGATTTGGGTTAGTTGGCTGGCCTTGTCTTCACGAGAGGCGCCATCACGACCGGGTATGGAAATTGGGTCGTGACAGTATAACTATATCCCTTAATTGAAGGTAAAAATAACGGATTAGGAGCCTTTTAAGGTGGATTGTATATATTTTATAAACAAAACTTGTCTATACCGAGTAATTAACTAAACATGGACATTAAGGGTAATAAAGTTTCAAATAGTGTATAGGAATGAAAAAATCCTATGGAAATAATTGATTCCTAATATAAAGGGATACTTATTTAATTCATAAAGTGTATATAATTGGTAATTTTGTATATAGGATGTAATTAAAGTGAAACTTGAGTAGGGAGGGTAATAAAATTTCCAATAGTGTATAGATATGCAAAATCCTTATTTTCTTTAAACTATGTTTGTAGTGAGTTATGGGCTGACCAATATAGATAGAAGATATACTCTTTTGTATAGAACATATTTTTTTATTTTTATTTTTCTGACTTGAAGAAATAATAGATCTAGAAATTTCCGTCTCTCTCTCCATCTAACCTTCATCGATCTGCTTAGTAATGGAGTTTTATCAATTATATTACTAGGAATAAACAAACGTTGCATTTTTTGCTTCAATCTCTAATATTTTTAGGCAGTTTTAAATCTAAAAGTATTTATATGATTTTTTTTATCTACAAAGTACACCTAAAATGTATTTATGGCGTCACTTTCATCGATCAATGAATAATTTCCAATAATATTTTTTACTTTTTGCTAATTTTGATTATCTATGTTAACTTATATGTCAATGTTGATTCCTAAAACATGAACAAATAAGCCGTGAATTGCTAAATTTCCTTCATCACATAAGATAAATATTGTTTAACCAAAAAATGGAGTTTTAGTCAAAGCTAGAATTTAGAAGAACTCGGGTTACTGATAATCAAAGAAATGAATAAAAGGAAATAATTCTGAGTAGCAATATAATAATCAAGAAAAAAAAATGATACCAATGTATATTTCAATAGCTTTTTCGTGTGTCCTACAACTGATCACATATCTCCTTTTTATAAGTACCTTTGAGAATGTACGTTATGCCCAAATCATAATGAGGCTATTATGAGTAATTAAAGACATTGAATGCTACGTTACACAATCATTACATTGAATATATATATTCCTTAACGGACTCAGCATTTAATACCCATTAAATGATGTACCTGCACGCTTTTTTATAACCAGATTCATTCCTTCTAATGCCCGGATATAAATGATTTAAATAGGTACGGGCGCCGTGCTACTTATCTGATGTCCCGTGCCTCTTCCTCCTTCTTTGCTCGTGTCTGTTTTACAATTCTTGAATCGTGCCTAATTGTGATTCATTGACCATTTGACCAATCCACGTGTCCTGACACGTCATCATATATATAAAATACAATTTTCTCCAATACAAATATGTCAAAAGAAATTAAAAGGACAAAACTCTCGAATCTTCCCGTAAACCTTTCATTATATTCAGAATAAGATAACTATTTTAAAAAAAAATACTTTATTCTCCTTATTTGATATGGTTTTTTTGACTTTTTAACTTTAAGCTAGAGTTCATTATATTCACAGAAAAGAAAATAGAAGGAATTAAAAAAGAGGAGCAATTGGGACAACAAGGAGAAATAAACACCAGCTTGGGACTAGATGAGATTCGATCCTGAATTATGCATGGAAATTTGGCAACTCAACTGTGGCACACACAGTCACTTTGTTACCTTTGGGTGCCACTCAAAACTTATATCATATTTTCCAGTAAAATACCAATAAATAAATAGAATGTTACCTTTGGGTGCCTCTCTCTCTCTCTCCCTCCATCTAACCTTCATCGATCTACTTAGTAATGGAGTTTTATCATGGTATCAAAGCCCAGATCTAGATAGATCGGGAAATTATCTCTCGTCTGATGTTACCCTCATTCATTTTCATCGGAGTTTTGAAGTTCCGCTGTTTCTTTGCTTTTTTGAGTTTTTTCGGCGAGTTTTCATCGGTACTTTGAAGTTTTTCCGGTGTTAACGATGGAAATGAGTGCTTTTCTACTAGCACTTCAGCTTTCCTGGTGATTCATCAAGCTTCTTCTGGTATTATCTGAGGCGTTTCTTTCGACCTAGGGTTTGCTGGTTTCTGCATTTTTGCTCATTCAACTAGGGTTTGCTCATCTTAGTGACTTTTGTTTTACAAGGCCGTAGTTCCTTCCGGTCGCGAGGGAAATTTGGTAACCCTAGTTATCTCTCCTTATTGTTTGTTTTTGTGTGCATTTTTCCTCATTAATTGTGTACAAAAATGCCGAATAATGATGATTCCACATCTGCGTTACGAACTGCTACTTCTCCTGTTTCTCGTTCTGCCTTTCATGAGGACGATTATACGCATCCATATCATCCTTTTTATGTGCATCCATCTGATGTTTTAGGGTCCTCTTTAGTTTCTGTACCTTTTGATGGTACTGGGTATGGGAGTTGGAGACGAACCATCCTTGTGGTTTTATCTGTTAGAAATAAACTAGATTTCATTAATGGATCTTCAGTTAAGCATCCTAACAGTTCTCCCTTGGCAAGACAGCGGCAGAGGTGTAATGACTTGGTTGTCTCTTGGTTAGCCAACTCCCTGTCCAAAGACATTGCTCGTAGTGTTGAGTACTCTGAACTTGCCAAAGATATTTGGAGTGAGTTGGAGGAAAGATATGGTCAAGCAGATGCTGCAGGGTATTTGAGCTTAATAAAGAACTTGCTCACATCTCACAAGGATCACTTGATATTGCTTCATATTTCAACAAAATCAAGCAATTATGGGATGAAATTGATGCCTTGTCAATTAGTAGAGTCAGGTCTTGTAGTAACTGTGGTTTCAAATCTGACTATCAGAAAGATGATGATGTTCAAAAGGTGTACCAATTTTTGATGGGTCTCAATGATGTATATGTGCAAACTAGAAGCAATATTTTCATGATCAAGCCTTTTTCATCTGTGAGCACTGTTTACAGTATATTGTTGTCAGATGAGAAGCAGAGGCAGGTCTCTACCTCTCCTCAGTTTCTCCCTACTTCTGCATCTTTCAATGCTGGGGTCTCTAAGAAGGTTTTCCTTCCAGAGTCAGTTTTGATAGTCAAAGACCTCTTACATGCAAATATTGTAAGAAACCAGGTGACACTATTGACAAGTGCTACAAGCTACATGGGTATCCTTTAAATTTTAAATTCACAAAAGGGTCTGGCAGTAAGAAAACTGCAGCTCATGTTGAAGTGAATTCTCCGTCTACTCCTGTTAATGTGGATTCTAATGTGGTTCCTGATTCTGTCAAGTCATCTGACTCTAGTAATGCTTCAATGGTTCCTGGTTTAACACAAGATCAATTCTCCCAACTGATGATGTTACTGCAACAGTCCCATGTATCTGTTGATTCCTCCTCTACTCCCACTCTAATGGCTTATGCTAACTTTGCTGGTAAGCTGTTATCAGAAAGTATTTTTCTTAAGTCATGCATGCTTTCACAAGTAGATATTTTTTTTTTGGATAAAAGACTCTGGAGCTTCTGACCATATGACTTCTCATAAAGATTTACTTTTTAATCTAAGGATACTACCTATACCTTGTCTAGTATCTCTACCAAATGGTTACAAAGTAAAAGTTCATTTAGGCCTCATTTGTTTGCACTTAATGGAGGTCTGAATCTTAATCATTCAGACCTCAGACATTAAGTGCGTTTGTTTTTAAAGTCTGAATCTTAATTATGCAGATCTTAATCATTAAGTGTGTTTGTTTTTTTTCTTCACAACCACTTAGTGGGTCTGCATAGGTCTGTATGATTAAGATCTATAACAGAGACTTAATTTCATTAAGATGCTATCACATTCATTATTAATTGCCGCCACCGCCTACCATTATCAACTACCACCATGCCACTACCACCACCATACTTAACCACCACCCCCACCCCCACCCCCCACCACCACCTCCACCACCACCACGCCACCATCATCCTCAATCATAGCCGCCACCATTATCAACCATCACCACTCATTATCCCCACCACTCCGACCATCATATATCATTCTCACCCACATCAACACTCATCCACCTCAACTACCACAACTGACCACCCCATCACCATCAACAACCTCAGCCGACACTGCCCATTATTATAACCTACCACCACCCACCCACCACCTTTCTCAGTCACAACTACTACCACCATTCGCCATCATTAACTATCACCACCCACCAGCACCATCCTCAATTGTAACCGCCACCACTACCAATCACCACTAGCAACTAGCATGAACCACCATCATCAACCAAAACTACCACCAACCACCGCCTCTAGTCGGCATTCACCTGTTAGTCATCGCCACCAACAACTATCATATTTTAACAAACTATATATTTTATTGATAGCTTAGATTCGTTAGTATTTCATTTGAATTTTATGTTTATTAATCTTTAACTAAAGATAAATTTTATATATTCAGATGTTAAAAATCAAACAGTCTTAATTATTTCTATTCAGATCTTAATACACATCTTAATATATTCAGATGTGTATTCAGATTCAGATGTCTTAATCTTAGTACACATCTTGATATTCAGATGCGTATTCAGATTCAGACCTCTTAATCTTAAAAAAAACAAATGAGGCCTTAGTAGGATCCTTAAACTTATTTCCAAATTTCACAATTCATCATGTTTTGTATGTTCCTTCTTTTCAATACAATCTTATTTCTGTTCATAAGCTGTTAGAACAGTACAATGGGATTGTTTTGTTTACCAGAACTCTTTGTGCTATACAGGCCCCTTATCTAAAGATGCCTCTGGTTCTTGGTAAATTGGACCACAATCTCTACAAGCTCCTACTTCCTCCTGTTGCTTCTCCCAGTACTGTATCCAACTATTCTTCTAGTGTTGTTTCCCCTGTTGTTCCCCCTGTTATTTCTCCTGTTTGTGTTTTTCCTGAGATACAAGAAAATGCAAAGAATGTAAATGTTACTGATGCTGATGAAACGCATGTAAATACTGATGCAATTCTGAATATACCAATAAAATGGATGTGGTTTGGCATTATAGACTTGGACATATTCCCTTTTCTAGCATGAAACATATCTCTATGCTTGGGTCACAGTCATCTTCCAAACAGTCCTTTTTTTGTCCAATATGTCCACTAGCCAGACAAACAAGATTACCATTTCCTGATAATAGCATACAATCCACAAAACCTTTCCAACTGATCCACATTGCCACCTGGGGTCCATATCACTCTCCCACCTATTCTGGCTCCAAATATTTTATGACCGATGCTGATGACTGTTGATACCCAATTTTCCCTCATATATTTTAAATTTTGCATAAATACTTTCAAAACATTGTACATGCATTTACAAACATGCACAAGTGTTCTACAATTTTTCTACAATTTTTAAAGGCCCTAAATCCATTTATTCCTGCATTTTTTAATTACATAAATGTTCAAAACTATCCCTCATATTATTTGATGATGATTTAATCATCTAAATTCATCATTTATGTTCATACGTGTTCAAACAATAATTGTATTTTTTATAATCACATTTGCATGTTTAAGACTATAACTGCATATTTTGCAAATATAGCCCCTACATAGGCATAACTACATTATCTATACAGAAAATGACTTTTAATATTTTTATAATATTGAATAATTATTTTAAATCACCTTCATGCTTGAAAATTATTTTTTAACATTTTATTAGCTATTTTTAAAATTATTTTAATTAGTAAAGTGGGTATTTAAATAACAGCCCCTAACTTACACCCGAAATCGAACCCCCCCCCCCTCCCAATCCAATTTATTAAACCCAAGCCCAATTTAAAACGACCTAACCCAATTAAAGCTACCCGACCCAATAACCCCGTTTCATCGTGGCCGTTGATCTTTTAGATCAACGGTCCACAATTAAACTTACCATAATAATCCCCGTTGATACCCAATTTTTCCCTAGGTATTTTTATATACAAAATACTTTCAAAATATCATGTACATACATATATAAGCATGCCCAAGAGATTTGATATTTTCCCTAATTTTTAAAGATTTTAAAATTAATTTATTGTCCATTTTAGCAGTACAAAAATCAGTAATTATTCCCCAAAACTATCCTTTTTGTAAATAACTTATTTTATTCTCATATTTACACCAAAATATAATTAACTTGATTTTTGTATATTTTTACAAATTTATTTGGTATTTTTAAAGCTAAATTGCATATAATTGCAATTATAGCCTATTTTACGATTAATAGTATTTTATAATTGTAAAATTAGCTCCAGTATTTTTAAATTAATATTTATGTATTATTAATTAGCTCAGTACTTTTAATTTGCTTTTAAAATCATTTTCACTATTTTTATAAAATAAAAGGAAAAATTGGCTATTTAATATTTAGCCCATTTCTATTTCAATTACATCCCCCATTTCCTTTCAATTTTGGCCCTTAATTTGACCCAATTCCGCCCCAAATTAAACCAGCCCAATCCCAGAATTACCCGACCCCTGACCCGATTAAAAAACCCACCCGGCTCCCCTTTGATCCAGGTCGTTGATCGTTTTGATCAACGGCCATAAGTTCCCATTTCCTTTTTTAATCTCCAAAACCCCCCTAACCTAATTCATTTCGTCTGAAACGCCGCCTTTGAACCCCTTCGTCTCTCAAATTCTCTCGAACCTTCCTCGAACCCTAATCGTCTCCCACCTTATTTCACCGGGTTTCCACCGGAATCCATGGCGTCTCAGGCCATGGATGGTCTGTACTCACCCTTCCTCACCATTAGACCTAAGCTATTCAAGGCTGTGAAACCTGACTTCGATGGTTCTCTCCAAGACCTTCTCAGATCTGTAGATCTATGGCTTCACCGACCATTACTCCGGCATATTCGAGCAATATGAGTCTTTTTGACTCAGGATCTGACTTTCCTCAAGACCTTTCTCATTCCTAGGATTTTTCTCTGCAACCCTAAGCTGTCCGAGGTTCTTTACTTGCTTATTTTCTTAGATCTGGAACATGTCTATGTTCTATTGAACGTTTAAAAGATTTTCCCCAAATTTCCTTTTTCAAAATCATTTTTTCTTTCGATTTAGGGTTTCTGAAAGGTTTTCAAAAGCATCTTTCCGACTCTGTTGTTCTTTCCTTATGTGTATTTGTCTGACTTCTTTTACTACGCATGTAATGTTCTTCTATTTTCTTTTTTCTACTCTACATGTTATTCCTGTGCTCACATGTTAATCCGTGTTGTTTTCCTTATTCTTTGCTATATGTGTTTACGGTCGAGTTCTTTGATTTTTGTTTACTTTACTGAACTCTGTTTGTGTTCTTACTAAGCATATTTCATCTACTTTTGTTTAAGCTCGTATCATCTCTTTCTTCTGAACCTGTGTAAATTCCGGGTTTTCTCAAACATGTTCTCATGACCTTGAATTAGTTTTCTTTCTATCATGTATGTTTGTTTCTCATAAGTCTTTGGAAAAGACTTCTGAGCCTCTCTCAAGTGGCTTGCTTTCTCACCTCTATGTCTGATTCAATTCGAAAACCCTATGATTTGGGGTTTCTTGGCAATTTTGATTTGTGTGCGAGTTAGGGTTCTATTTTGGGACCCTGGACTCCCAGACTCGTTTTGAGTCTGCAAACTAGACTTATACCACTTTTGCTTATGATTCTGGACCTCTCTTTGATTAACTTCTCTTCCAAATAACTTGACAATCCCTTCTTGATTCACTTATTTGTGTGCTTTGTATATGAGAAACTCCTCTTTCAAAAGGTTTACCAACTAATTGATTGATTCTGAAATCCTTTTAATAAGGCTGACAGATTGTCACTGATTTTCTTTGATTGAACTTCCTTTACCTTTCCTGACTTGGTTCATTCTAATTGAACTTGTAATTTTGGTTTCACTGGCTGTTTGATTGATTCCCTTGCCATATTTAGCACAAACCGTGTACCATTGATTGTTTTCCTTAAATAACTCCTATGTATTTACCCTTCTTATGCTACTTTGAAAAGGTTTTAATTAAAACTCCTTTCCTTAACTGGCTTTTACCCGTTGAAATCAGAATCCCTTAACCAAAGGGAGATTGATTTCAATGTTATTTCCTTGCCTCTCTTACTTGTTTTCTGCACTATAAAAGGGACTGCACTTCTGCACTTTTATGGACACACTACCAATCCTTAACTTCCAATTCAATACTTACACACTTGCAATACTGCTTTGAATTCAATACTCTTTCAACACTCTGCTTCGCTTGAAATCTTTGGGAACTACTTTGCTTGCAACTTGGCCTTTTCGAGATTACTGCTTTTACTTGTTTTCCCTGAGATTGGTATGTTCTGATTCAATTTTCTGCCTCACCCCCTATGTGTTTACTTTATAATTTCAGCACTCTTGTTTACTTTGCTGTTCATGTTTAGTGATTAAACTATGTATGTTCTTTTCTTGCACCTGTTTCCATTGTGAATCCCAACCCCCTATTCCCTTTATGTGTTTGAGTTAAGGTTCTTGGCCTGGCAGTATCCAAATTACTGCCCAGGTCAGAACATGTTCCTCAATGGATCCTAACTCCTCATATTTGGCTAACAGACTGGTCAGGGGTGTGCCAGCACTCTTAATTGCTGGGCATGACCACCAGCCTGCCATGGCTTTCCCTAATTCCCCTCTATGCACTTACACTTACTCTTAGACTCTTAAGTTCTGCCCCCTCCTATGAGCCCTGCTTTGGGACCTTGAGTTCCCTCTGAACTTTGACATTTGAGGGCTGGCCTTTCCACACTGCACCATGATCTAATTCTGCAATGCATTTGGGGTGTAAGCATTTCCCGGAGCCCCTTTGAGACTCTTGGGAACTTTGATACATCATAGGTCTAATAATAATCAACTTCATTCTAGATACCATGCCTATAGGACTCTTGCATTGATGTAATCGTTTAAAACCAATAACGCTTAGAAATCATGTCTATAGGAGTAATCAACTGAATCAGCTTCGTCTATTTCATCCATGAGTCTAAAATCAGCCACAAGGTCGTTTAAAATCTGCAGATCTTTTGTTTATAAAACCAATAATCTTTTCTTTAAATTCAGTACGCTCTGTTAGATATCATGTCTATAGGTCTCACCTAGGCAAACCATTAGTTGATTAATTAACTGTGTCAGTTTTGATAAACTACAACCAGACAAGGCTAATTCGGATTCCTCATTTGAGAAATATGTGATAAATCAGCCTGTCCTAACGCTTTAAATTTAATTCAGACCTAATCAGTACCTGTAAGTCATGCTAAATAATTTGTTGCTTTGAATGAGGAGGCCTATTTGAGCCTTTAACTGCTATGTGCTTCCCCTTTTACTGCTTTATGTGTTTTGTTTGTCGCACTAGGTTTTTTGTCCTTTTAATACTCTGAAAAGCCAATCTCCCTTCCGTTTAGGATTAGTAGTCCCAACTGCCTCCGGGGCTGATAGGATTGGGACGGTAATAGCATGCAATAAGTAACGAGACCATTCAGCGATTTAATACCTTAACGGGCTGGGTAAGGGTAGACATGGATATGATGACCACGCGATAACACCACGTGTATAAATGGTTACCGGGTGTTGCGTGGAGTGATCCATGTTATTTATAAACCTAGGACCCCCCCTCCCTCTTTACTTGTTTATTTTCTTTTTTTTCAGAACTTTTATAAAAGCTATAAATTTTCAGTTCTTAAAACTCCTTCTTTTACTTCAATCCTTTAAAAGTCTCTTTTAGATATTTTCCAGCACTGTTTTTTCTCCGAACCTCCGCCTCTTTTACTCCTTTGTTTGATTATTTGTACCAATTATTTGACCCCCCCTTCTGCACTTATACATCCTTTAAAAAATTATGAAATCGCCTATTTCTATACTTCAACACACTTTTAAATTTTATACTTTCCTTGTTGCAATCATTATGTGAAAGTTGTCTTGTTTGCTTACTTGTTGTTTCCATTCAAAGTCACAATTGTAGTATGGCCGGGAACCACACTAGTGGATCTTGGGGGGGGGGGGGGGTTGCCTAACACCTTCCCCCCGAGATAATTTCAAGCCCTTACCCATTCTCTGGTTCTTCTTCTCTTTTGAATTTCTTAGTGTCCTAATGCACTTAATCATTAGGTGGCGACTCTTCTAAATTGCAAACCCAATTCCCAAAAGGAAAAGAGTTGTCCGCCCAAATGTCATAAACCCAATTTCGTCTTTAGAAAAAGGGGGCATCGACAGCATGGCGACTCTGCTGGGGATATTCTTTAGGCTTTCACCATTTCATTTGCATCTTTATTGCCTTTATTTAATGTCTTTATCTCTGTTCTACTACAAAACTGACTTGGCTCTTTGTTTTTTTTCTTTAATGCTTTCTTTTACTGCTTTCCTTCAATATTGTTGTAACTATGAGCAATTATTGTAATCATTACTTTATGAACGTGCAAATACGTGACAACTGGTTTCATTCTTGTAATTGCATATTCAACATCATATTCCACTCGTAACAAACAAAATACCATAGCAACGCTTATAATGAGTGGTTGCGCCCTTCCGATATTATCACCCCCTAAATTTGGCAAAGGCGTATTTGCGGTAAAACCAGTCGATCAGCGGTGCAGTCGACGGTTCCGTGCCTTTCCCTCTTGAGTTGTCCGCTCAAGGGTACCGGTCTAACACCCCATAGAAACCTTACTCTGTTCAATTGTGCATGCATCACTGTCAAACCTAGCTGAGTCAGTTATGCTGTCCGCATAATGACTCTTTAAGATAGCCTTGTCCAAAGTCCACTGGGTTTCCTCGGAACCCAAACGGACATTACCACGTCTGTGCATTTATTTGGAGAACTAAATGCTGCTTATGCCAATTATTGATATTTAAATAGTCGAGTCCGGCGGGGGTAGGGGTCTAACACTTTGTTTTGCAGAAAATGAGGCACGAAGTCCCCAGATTCAGCATGGTAACCAACATCCACCCAAGGCTGCTAAGCTGGTGGGAAGACCTTCACTCCAGTGATCAGACCCTCGTCCGCAAATACTTGGGAAATTTGCCTTCTCTTCTGGAAATCCAACCCGACAACAAAATCATAGAGGCTGCAACTCTATTCTGGGATGGTGACAGATCTGTGTTCCGCTTCGGGGACCTTGAAATGACACCTTTGCTGGAGGAAATAGGAGGACTAGCTGGTATTCCGTGGGAGACTCCGGGTTTGCTTATGCCAGAAAATCGCAAGGGTAGGGGTTTTCTCAAAATGATGGGACTAAAGAAGAACAAAGACTTGACCTGCTTGAAGGATTCCTACATTCCTTTCGACTATCTGTACGAGAGATACAGCCATAGCAAGTCTTACCGCACTGACCCAGATGAATTCGCCCTCACATCATTGGGGCAATTCCACAGAAGAGTCTTCGTCTTTATGTTCTGATTTTTGGGGATGATAGTGTTTCCTATGAAGAAGGCTAGGATCCATACCAGACTGGCCATGGTCACCAAGACATTAATGGAAGGAATTGGCGGACAGCCTTTTAGCATAGTACCTATGGTGGTTGCGGAGATATACCGAGCCCTAAAAATTGTCAACGAGGGGCCAAACACTTTGAGGGTTGTAACTTACTGCTCCAACTCTGGCTCATGGAGCACCTCCAAAAGGGTGAATATCGGCAAGAGATTCTGCGTAGAGACTAGGATGATCATATCGCCTTCCATCAGCCAAGGCGAATGAACTATATGCCTAACATGTTTGCCCAACCAGAAGATGCTAAAGGGTGGTAGAGTTGTTCGAAAATCTAAAAGAGGACCAAGTGCAATAGATGTTCGAATGGTTCCCTACTGAAGAGTTCATCGTCCAATCTCGGGATGCACCGTTTCTTATACTCATCGGTCTGAGAGGAACTTATCCTTATGTCCCTCTCCGAGTCATGAGGCAGGCAGGAAGAAAGCAGGTTATACCAAGGGTCGACAAAATGAGTCGCTTCAGGGCGGACTTTCAAGATGACGATAGTCCATACAAGTGGCAAGCTCAGCATATGTGGCACTGCAAAATCATCCTGGGAAAGGATTCCATAGAACCAGACAGGTACCATGCTGGTTATACTCCATGCTATCCAAGCTGGTTGGAGGACGATCATAGTGGGTTAGGACAACACGGGCTTGTTCGAGGTCACAGGGTCATCGATGAAAAGGCTGAAGTACAGGTTAAGTACAGCCAATTGCGCAAGAGGATTTGGGAATGCGAAAGTGAGCACCAGGAAATTCAAGAAGCCCATCAAAAGCTGATTGAAGAATGGAAAGATATGGGTGTCTGCGCCAACAAGCGACTGGGGTATTTGGAGCGGGGCTTAGTGGAGCTAGAAAGGAAGTTCATCCAGAGGATTGAAAACTGCCAGAATGCTGAGGGAAACGAAGGAGGACACTTGGCTAGAGCCTACTTGCTGCTGGGACTACGTGAGCTGGTGACGTTGTTCGATGGAGCTAAAGATGCTGAGTCTGGGGAAGGTCCTTCTGGGACCAAGTAGTTAGGAGTCTTTGCTTTGCTTTAAATGTATTAAGGCCAATGGCCATTAGTGACACTTTATTTTCGTCTATTTTAGTGTCGTTTTGGGATTCGTCTTATTCTTATCAATAAAATGAGGCATTTAGCATTATAAGTTCTCCAAATCAACTTGTCTCTAGGCCTACCTCAGGCACAACGAGGCTCCCAAATTAGGACACGATTTATATTCTTGCACTATGTGTTTAAATATTGCAACGTTTTCTTCTTACGACCCTCACTAACTTGTTACCTTTTTGTTTACTTTTTGTTTTATTCCCCTCCCCAAAGGTTAGTTCGTGCACTCTGGCATCGTCATCTTACTCCACAAGATCCAAGGGCCCTCCACCTCCTCCTCCTCCAAGTCCTATCAGAAACAAGAACAAGGGAAAAATGGAAG
>NW_017672467.1:15999-34294 GCF_001879085.1 Nicotiana attenuata
ATTGAAATCATGGTATTGTCCTTGAAACGTTTTACGTAATTGGCTAATGATAATACGAGTAACTAATATGTCAATGTCCTTTGGTAATCATACATTGTATCCAAGTTATTATTCACCCTGCTAATTTGCAATCCTTTGAAGTTCATTTTATTAACTACCCTGTTGCAAACCTTTTGACTGCTACACCACGCATTTTCCATGTAATACCAACTCTCAGTTAACTAATGTATACATCATTTTAATTTTTCTGTTTACCAAGAGATTTTTTAACTCTCTACCCGCATGGAATACGAACGACACTTCGTAACATGTCTATTTGATGTCGTCCATAGGGAACTATTAACTTGCTTTCTCTACTATTACTACTGAACTATTAGTGAGACTAAGAACAAAATATCGTCAATCGCATTCAAAGTTGTTTCGAGCAGTATCAAGATTTCACAAACCACTTTGATTATACTATTATTCTTCCATCGTTTTGTCCAAATTTTCATGTTTTCAAGAACCTGTGCATTTAGTTATCCCTTGCCCCCTAAATTCCAATTGACAAGTAGAAGAAAAGAGAAAACAACTGGTGGAAGCTTGAGATGGTGGCGTCATAAGAAAGGTAGCTAAAAGTGGTGGCAGCTTCACCTTGGCCTCATAACAGAAGTATCTAAAACTTTTAGAATTTCTGGGGTGGTCACAAAAAGTATCCCGACTCAGTTTCTTCTCTCATTTAAATGTTTTAGACGTATATGATTACTTTACATATTTTGCGGTGCAATACAGTGGATTCTCTTTACTTTTGCTGCATGAGATGTACATCTAAGAAAGGGGAGTTCAACTACACATTCTTTAGTTCAAAGAGAGATGCTGACTTTATGTCAATGATATAAAATAATTTTAGTTACGCTTTATGACTGACTAATATTTTTCCTCCCACCCCTTTTTTTTGGTAGCGCTCTACAAATTCCAATTCCTATATAGATTAGTTATCAATTGTATTTCATGAGTTTGCGGCTGCTCATACTGTACTTGTTTACTATTTTAATATTTCAGTATTTCGCATCTGTATGTCTCCATGTGTCTATATGGATACACTTCCGCAAAGGTAATTGAGTAACTCATCATTCTATTAAACTGCAGGAAGAGCAAGTAGCCGCTGTTCTGTACGGGGAAGACATAGAAAAGTATGCAGACAAGCTCACCCCGTTTCCACTTACTTGATATCTACTGCAAAAGTGAGGTTCCATAAGAAACTTGCCCCTTTTGGTCGGAATGCCTATTACCCTACGGAGTGCCTATCAGCCGTTTTGAATGGGTTATTGACAAATTCACTGCTGTCGAAGAGGTGAAAGATGACAACATACAAGACCCACCGCTCCCGCCGCCGACGAGGTTGAATACACCCTTTGCATATTTGCACGAGCAGTAACGAAATACGGAATTTGGTAACCATTATTTAACGCGTAGTATACTCTAACAATTAAAATTTATTTGTATCCTTACACTCTGACACTGTGTACATTGGTCTAAATTATAACTCATTTGCAACGTCCACTAAACAGATATAGTTGCCGTTGTGGTGAATTGTGGCTCCATAAAGTATGTTGGCGCTAACAATAGAAAATGTCGTGAAGTCATCGTAATGGATACCAAGTAAGTCTGCTAGCACTCTATTTACTTTATTGTTGTCGCAACTACTTGTAAAAAAAATTGGCTACAATGTCGTCTTATTCACTTGATTACTTCGGTCAGATACCTTCAATTAAGAAGTTATAATGTCATGAGATTATAATCTCAGCCATCTCCTCATCAATGTCACCTTCTTCGACTAAAGCTGGCAAGAAGAAATTTCTCCAGACTCATTTATTGCATCTTCAGTTTGGTTTATGACACTTGCCTTACCGTTTTATTCAACAAATTTAATCTTTCTACGAATAGAACAAGGCATAAGATCTCCAAAAACAAATTGTATAAGCTTTCAGTCATAATACAACTTTCTCTTCGTCCTGACATTTTGAGCTACAACATTTCAGCGATTACCATGGTTTAGTACAATTTTTTTTGTATATTGGCCTTGGTAAAATCCAATACTACTCACGAGAAAAGAAGTGCAACGAAGTCTGAAATGTGTTTAGCACTGTTTTTTTAATATGTCCATTACTGCCTTTTTTTAATGTATACATTGACTGCTATCATCTGACATCTTAGTCAAGAAGACTTCATTAGTAAGCGGGAGATCAATATTTCTCATCTTCTACTGCCTGCGTTATTTTTGTAGCTAAAACATGATTCATATATAATATGAGTTACATTGAGTATTAAGCCAGCTTTGAGTAGATGCTGAGTGCATTAAACCCGATATCTGGACATCATAACCACAGAAAATATTAAACAGTTTGTACTACACTATGGAGAACACGGAAACCTTCGTTATTTTAGATAACCAACCTGAACCTCCTTAAGATTCAGTAGATTTAAGACATCCCAAAATCCAAGAAATACAAGAGGAATAATAAGAAAGCACATACTAGATGTATGCAAACTTATAGAAAACAAATAAAGACAATAAGCCACTAATTACAAATGCAATTTTAACAAATAGACACACACTGAGACCCTTAAACAGAACAGATCTTGATGAATTTGATCAACTAGGAAATAAACTGCTGATGATTTTTCAAAAGCCAATAAGCTGATTTTCCAATGTGTCACATTGGCTGAAAGCATCCATCCAAATGCTCCCTTATTTACTCTTCTACATCAATTACAACTTTCTATATAAATATTTTTGGTTGACAAAAAAATCTTAACAACGAATGATAAAGTGCAATATATTAACATATGAAAAACTATTTAGATAAGTTCTTAAGTTCCTATACAGATAGAAAAGTTCCCTTCTGAATCCTTATACGCAGCAATCTATCAGGTAATTTATCTGTTCTCTTTTTCGAACCCTAAAATGTATATTTTTACTATATATTCGTTGCGTAGACTTTAGAAAATACAATGACAATTACATATTCCAGAAGTAGTATTATTTTAAAATATCATAAAGGATAGGAGCAAGAAATTGAATATCCATAAGATTAAGAGAAGCATATAGTTGATCAGAAGATGAAGGGAAAATTGCAGAACTGCTGTGACCTTTTGCCACTTGGTATTTTCACCAGAACTGGAAGAAGAAGATTTGGCTACCCATATTTTATATTTATGGACATGATTCATTAATAGTTTCTGATGCAAAGGCCCAACATGATTAGCGTAGGTTGTTAGGTTAGTTGAAGTCTTTTAGTACAATATTGTAGACAGTATCAGCATATGAGAAAAGGTCTTTCAGAACAAAGTAGAGAAAAAAGTTGTGTACAACACTAAAGACGTCATAATTGTCACTATTTTGCAGGCTAATATACAAAGGTATTCTGTGTGCCATCACCTTAGCTATAAATAACCAAATTTGTGAGTTCGAAAACTAAATACACCTTCTAAAGCTGATGCAACTCCCGTTTTTATTGATCTGCAACTATCAATTTGAAATCTCAAGGGCATTTTGTTCGCAGGGTGTTATAACTCTGTAAAATACTTGTACATACGTCTTATCCTATTATGTAAATACGTGTTTGAAGATCGCCAGCTTCTGCTTGACAGGTAATGCAAAGAACAACCGCTACTTTTTTCAGCTACCAGAAAATGTTGCCACTTGCCGTTATTGACGTCGTTTTGTTTGCAATATTGCAGAAAACATGGACAACACAGTTCACTTTGTGTAACTTACTGGCATGTACATATATATTTTTGTTAGCCGGTAAAACATATTGGTGTTGTAGCTGATGTAAATAGTGGGTTGAAAGACTGGCAGTAAATATGACCTCCTTTTTGGCTTGAATTTGTTTTCTTCACTTTGCTACGTATCCAACTTTCTAAGACTGAATCGAAAGAAGTTTACTGCTATCCAAATGATAATTCAAAGGGATAGAAAACATGGACAACATAGTTCACTTTGTGTAACTTACTGGCATGTATATATATATATTTTTGTTAGCCGGTAAAACATATTGGTGTTGTAGCTGATGTAAATAGTGCGTTGAAAGACTGGCAGTAAATATGACCTCTTTTTTGGCTTGAATTTGTTTTCTTCACTCTGCTACGTATCCAACTTTCTAAGACTGAATCGAAAGAAATTTACTGCCATCCAAAGGATAATTCAAAGGGATTACGACGCGCTTCGTCCCAAAGACCATAATGTTTAACAAATCAACTCATATATCTCAATACATAACTGATCAAAATGCAAGTTGTTCTCTGTAGAAAGTAATTTATTTTCTTTATAAATTAATATAAGCTGCTACTTTAATCAAGTTTGGGCCCGGACTCAACACGGGCCATTCCCACTAGTACTTTGAATAAGAAGCACTTCAGTAGTTATACAAATTAGTGGAGAACTCCCAACGTAAGTCACCTCAGGTTTTATATATATATATATATATATATATATCGATTTTAGTTGTTGGAATAATTGAAGTAGCCTCTCACATCAATCATAAAATTCATACTAGATCTAACCGACTGCCTATTCTGCCTTCTCTACGTTCTTGATAGCTTATTTTTGTCTTAGTAGAGTCTTTTAGGGGTGCGTTTCGATTCTCTTCTCCATTACATAGAAAAAACGAGCCATCGATTCAGGTACAAGATACTATTATTATAGCCTGGACAATTAGAAATCCAACTCGTAATCGGAATGACCCAATTGGAAGATAATGCAACACAATAAAGGGGCCACTAGACAGTAGCTTGCATGAAGGAAGACGCTAATCAATCAGAATTAAGAGAGGAAGGAGATGCGAATGAGAGATTTTCGAACCTGCAAGCAAACTAGCTTTATGGTGTATATATTTATATTTCTTGTCGAAAATAATAGGATGAGTTAGTTGAACCTTTTTAAATATTGCTACATCCGCGTTAATTGCAACGGGATACCATGATGTTATAACTTAATTTTTAATAAAATATAGAAAAGGGAAAAAGAATAAATAAAGAAATAGATTCTACTGTATGTACTTTAATGATTGGCTCCCAAATTATTAGACCTTTGGAGGAGCCAATGGTTGTGATATGCTTTCAATATTTTAATTCGACTCGTGATTATTGACTGTCCAAAAAGCTAAAACGTGCATAACTTTGAAAAAAAATAATTTGGAGTACGAATATATACGCCAAAACTTTTGCTATTTCTTTAATTGCAACTATTTATTTATTTAAGGTACAAATTGTATAAGACGTAAGGCGTCATCAAATCTTAATTCCTACCAGCTACAGAGATTAGTGCATGAGACGGCTGATATGTTACTTGCTCCTTTTATTACTGTTTTGACGATATTTGTGAAAAAAAATAATTTCACCAATTAATGAAGGAAACATTTTCCTCCTTTGGTAGTTTTTTTTTTTGGCGAAAAGAATTTTCACCATTTAAGTAAAACAAATAGTGTGCTGGAAAATAAATTCTTTTTTTTTTTTCATCTGGAAAACGTTTTCTTCCTTGCAAACATATCTAATTAATTTCTTGTCAAAAATAGAAAAATGAACATATTGTATATGGTACGGGTGAAACCGGGGCTAACACATACCCCGATCTCCCGAGGGGTCTAGCGAAGCAAAAAAAAATGACTGCATGGGATCGGAATCGAAGCTAGGAACTTCTTGTACCGAGGTCCGAATGGAGTGCTAGCCACCGGGCCTAATAAGACAACATTCCCCGGAACTAGAACGAGCTCCGAGACCTCGAAAAACATGGCAACGGTTGCACACGATTAACGGAGGACCGTGGTATCCGCACCTCACCGGATATCGCGGCACAAATCTCGCCCGATGTCGGTAGCGTATTAGTAATTGACGAGAAAGGATGATTTTTACCTTTTTTAGAATTGTACTAGGGATGAAACTCTCCTATTATATAAAGGGGAAGCTTTTTATTCAATAGACATATTATAACATGCATATCAAGGCAATACAAACTTATTTCTCTGCTCTCTAGCTATTGAGAAGTTCTTATTTTAATTATAGTTCTTCATATACGTTTGGCTTCAACTCGAGGGTCCGGTCGAGGATAAACTATTCTTGGCTACTTGTGTTGAATCAATCCACATATCCTTAAGCCCCGTATGAATTCAATTGTTATCCGTTTTAAGGGTAAACAGTTTAGCGTCCACCGTGAGGCTAAGGATAATAGTGGTGGTTTGATACAAAATCTCCATAATACACTCTATTTTACACTTATTCTTCGAGGTCTCAATTTCAGGTCAGCTTAAAAATGTCAAATTCTCAGCCTGTTCACTTGAATGTTGAGGCTGAGTCTTGCCATCTTGGCGAAAACAACAATCTGGTGCCTAGCAACGATGTGCCCCCTGCTGATCCCAACGGAGTCCCTGTTGCAGACCCAGTCGATGCTAACTCGAAGGTGGCCACGACGCCAACCTGCCTACCGATCCCGAGAACAGCGTTCGCGGAGGAGCCCGTTCAACGGCTTGAGGAACACCCAAATGCGAAGGCGACGGGGTTAGCCTACGGTTAATCTTCAAAATATTGCAGGCTCAACATGAGGAGATAGCGCACCTGCAAAATCAAAGCCGCGCCCCCAGCAGAGTTGAGCCCGAACCGTCTCGAGAAAATACCCGAAGAAATGAGCAGATCACCGAAAGACTGGATGAAGCTTAATCCGGTGTCAGCCCCTAAGTAATGAAAATGCTTGAAGCATTAACGAAACAGGTGGAATCAGGTGAAAAGAAAATCGAGGCAAACGACAAGAAGGTGGGACATACAACTCTAGGGTCGATCAAATCCCGGGAGCACCCCCGATATTGAAGGGACCGGATTCTATGAAATTTGTCCAAAAGCATTTCCCTTCGAGCGCGGCACCAAAGCCAATCCAGAAGAGGTTTCGTATGCCCGATATTCCGAAATATAACAAGACCACAGACCCTAATGAGCATGTGACCTCCTACACATGCGCCATCAAAGGCAATGACTTGGAAGACGATGAAATCGAGTCAGTGTTAATAAAGAAGTTTTGAAACTCTGTCAAAAGGAGCAATGATATAGTACCACACTTGCCTCTAAATTCCATTGACTCATTTACTATGCTCGCAGATACTTTTGTGAAGGCCCATGTCGGGGCCATCAAGGTCGAGACCAGAAAGTCAGACCTTTTCAAGGTTAAGCAAAGAGACAACGAGATGCTCAGGGAGTCCGTGTCAAGGTTTCAAATGGAACAAATAGACTTGCCTCTGGTTGGGGATGATTGGGCCGTTCAGGCATTCATTCAAGATTTAACCCCCGAAGCTCCTTGGCTTCGCAGCAGCTAAAATAAAATTTGGTAGAGTACCCGGCGGTAATTTGGGCCGACATCCACAATAGGTACCAGTCAAAAATCAGAGTCGAGGAAGGTCCATTTATCCCATCAGAACTGACGAAAGGTCTAAGAGAGTCGTCTATCAAGAATCAAGGTCGGTCTGTGATCGGTATCAACCATACAGTGCAGATCGAAGGGGAAACGGGTCCAGGCGTAACACCAAAAGGAACGAAAAGAGAAGCGATCGAGGGGCCAAAGACGAGGTTTGATGAGCAAAAATGGTTTCGACAGGCCGCTCAGGGAAAAGGAAGCACCAAGATTATCAGAGTATAACTTTAACATTGATGCAGCCAACATCATATCAGCCATTGGGCGCATCAAGGTGTCACGACCCAATTTCCAAACTCGGTCGTGATGGCGCCTCTCGTGAAGACAAGGCCAGCCAACTAACCCAAATCCTTTCAGTAACAATTTTTAAACATAAATGAATAGAAGATACAACTTAATGGCATTAGAAACTGTTAATTACTACCCGACCGGGGTGTCACAAGTCACGAGCATCTAAAGAAACCTGAACACAACTACAGGGCCAATAATAATATATAAGGAAAAATCCTGGAAATCAAAAGACAACATCCGGTGCCGCGAACGCTGGCGGTCACCTTACTCAGCTACAATAGCCATACCTTCAATCAGCTAATAACCCGCTACCGGGTGAACAATACCTGCAACTGCACGCGAGGTGCAGGGAGTAAAGTGAGTACTTCCAACTCAGTGAGTAATAAGAGTAAATAATAACTGAGAGGCAAGAAATCACGTAAGAGCACTCCATCATGCTATATAGGACAGTACAACTCTTTGAGAAAACAGTAAAACCGTGAAACTCCTTTAGAAAATATCTGGCTCAGTTTAAAACCTCTTTTGAAAACATCTTTTTCCAACAGTCAAGCAAATGAATGCTAATAAGATAGTGCAAGTCCGCACATAAGTCAGCCCCTCGGGCACAACACTCCACAATCAGTAATACCAGGGCGTCTGGTGACAGTACAAGAAATAGCATGGATGCCAATGATATGAGAGTGCTAAATGTCATGACACGTAGTACAATCAGGAAACAATGCATGAATGCAATGCAATACACATGACCGCTGCAGCGCGCAGCCCGATCCATTTGGGTACCCGCGCTCACTGTGGGGGTTCAGACTCCGGAGGGGCTCCTACAGCCCAAGCGCAATATCAATATCACACCGTTGCGGCACGCAGCCCGATCCATCCTCAGTCTAGAAATGCACATAAGCCCCTTGGGCAATAGTAAAATAACAGTCTCAACTCAAAACGTCAGAAAAATGCAATTTAAGTCTTTAAACTTTTAGCAATATGACTACACATTTCAAAAACAGTGTTTACCTAGGACTGAAGTCACTTAACATGCTAAGTTTCGTGAAAACAGTGATAATAATCCCTAAAGGATTCAAATAATCGGCACGAAGCCCAAAACATGGCAATCAACCCAAATCACGATAGCATCAAGTAGGTTTCAGTCAATTACGTAGTAAAATCAACAACCGGGACGGACCAAGTCACAATCCCCAACGGTGCTCTACCCCACGCTCATACCTGGCGTGCAAGTCACCACAATACAGCACTATGATGTGCAAATCCGGGGTTTCAAACCCTCAAAATATCATTTACAAGTATTACTCACCTCGAACCGGCGAAATCTCTAGCCCGCGATGCCTTTGCCCCTCCAATCGGCCTCCACGTGCGTTGAATCTAACCAAAATCAGAGCGAATACATCACACTATGCCAAGGGAACAATACCCAATTGAAAACAATCAAAATATAGCAAAAATCTCGAAACTAGCAAAACCCGAGCCCCGACCCACTTCTCGAAAAATTACAAAACTCACATCACCGGATTCCTCGTCTCGCCACGAGTCCGTACATATCAAATTTACCAAAATCGGAGTCCAAATGCTCCCTCAAATCCCAATTTAAATTCTCATAATTCCAAGCCCTAGCTCATCAATTTTAGGCTTAATTCCATGAATTTCTAGGTGGATTTCACAATATAATCGAGTTTTAAGACAAAGATTCTTACCTCAAGTCGATTCCTCTTGAATCCCTCTTTCATCTCCTCCAAAAATCTCCAAAAACGAGCAACTATGGGTGTAGAATGACCCCAAAATCGCGACTGACGTGTTTTAAAACATTCTGCCCAGGTATTTACTCTTCGCGATCGCGGAAAATGCTTCGTGATCGCGCAGAACAATTTTTCCAGCCCAAAATTTACTCTTCGCGATCGCGGTCAATGCTTCGCGATCGCGATGAACAGTTCCCAGCTCTTCCGGACAGCCTCCAGTATAACGGTCATAACTTTTTGCACACAACTCCAAATTACAAATGGTTTGATGTTCTGAAAACTAGACACATAGTCCAGTTCCACTATCGGATTCTGGGTATGAAGCTATAATTTCATATGTTGCTCATTTCCTGAATCCTTATACATTGCGAGATATAAGCTTTCAAAGTCAACCCTGTGTATTAGAGACCTTCCCGGGCAGCCTATAGTGTAACCACCATACTTTTTGTACACAACTTCAAATTCAAATTAATTTATATTTCTGAAAACTAGACACAAAGTGCTACAATTTTTATCTTTGGATCATCTCCAAATTCCTTACAGATTGTGAGATATAAGCTTCCGAAGTGGGATCAATGCAACAAGATATTTCTTCTCCGCGATCACGAACGGCTTTCCGCGATCGCGATTCATTGGCACATTTCTCACATTTTACTCACCGCGATCGCGACCAATACCCCGCGATCGCATTGAACACTGCTGTAGCCAAAAACCAGCAGTTAAAAATGGCCTAGAAATGGTCCGAAACCACCCCGAAACTCACCCGAGGCCCCTGGGACCTCAACCAAAAGCACGGACATATCCAATAACATCATTCAAACTTGTTCCAATCATCAAAACACATCAAACAATGCTAAAACCATCAAATCACATCGGATTCAAGCCTAAGTTCTTCAAAAACTTCCGAAATGCACTTTCGATCAAAAAGTCTACTAAACCTCATCCGAATGATCCGAAACTTTGCACGCACATCCCAAATGACATAACGGAGCTACTGCAACTCTCGGAATTCCATTCCGACCCCTATATCAAAATCTCGCCTATCAATCGGAATTCGCCAAAATACTAACTTCGCCAATTCAAGCCTAATTCTACACCGGACCTCCAAAATAAATTCCGATCACGCTCCCAAGTCACAAATCATCTTCCGAAGCTAACTGAATCACCGACAATCACATCCGGGCGCTCTAACTCATAAGTCAACGTCCGGTTGACTTTTCCAACTTAAGCCTTCTTAAAAGAGACTAAGTGTCTCATTTCTTATCAAAACCAATCCGAATCAACTCTAACTCACCACATACCGGTAATGAAACATGAAGAAGTAATAAATGAGGAAAACGGGGCAGTAATACCTGATACGACGGGTCGGGTCGTCACACAAGGAAACCAAGTGGCCTCGACCACTGTAGTCCGAACACACCCAGAGAGATTCTAACCTGATGTGTAAGTATCATGGCACTCATGGCCACAAGACCGAGGAATGCCGACAATTGAGAGAAAAAGTTGCCCGATTGTTTAATAAGGGGCACCTCCGAGAATTTCTGAGTGATCGGGACAAAAACTACTTCAGGAACAGAGACTCCAACAAACATAACGAATAAGAAGAACCCTAGCATGTCATCAACATGATCATTGGAGGGATCAATGTCTCCCAAGGGCCAAAACGCACTAAAGTATCCATCACGATGGAAAAGCGCACCCGAGATTACGTCCCGGAGGGAACCATTTCATTTAGCGATGAGGATGCCGAGGGTATCATACAACCTCATAATGATGAACTGGTGATTTCCGTACTTATCAATAAATCTTGGGTTAAACGTGTGTTGATTGATCCAGGTAGCTCGACTAACATCATCAGATCGAGGGTCGTAGAGCAGTTGGGTTACAAGACAAAATAGCGTCGGTAGTTCGGGTATTGAACGAATTTAACATGGCATGCGCAACTACTAAAAGAGAAATAACCCTGCCAGTGAACACCGCCGGGATGATCTAAGAGATAAAATTCTACGTTATCGAAGGGGACATGAGGTACAATACCCTATTCGGAAGGCTGTGGGTTCATAAGATGAGGGCGGTACCCTCAACTTTACACCAGGCACTAAAGTTCCCTACACCGGGAGGAATCAAGACGGTCTATGGAGAGCGGCCGGCCGCAAAGGAAATATTCGTAATCGACGAGGTGATCCCAGTGCCCGTGGTCTCGATATCAAAGAACACGGAGCCGACCAGGAAGGAAGAAATTAAATAGCAATCACCGATATCGGTCGCGACTGAACCAGAAGAGTGAGGAGTAGACGAGAAGGATGATTACGAAGTTCCTATATAGTTCATAGCTCCTAATGACTCCGATTCCACCAAATCAACGATCGAGGAGCTGGAGTAGGCCATATTGATCGAACGATTACCCGATCAAAAGGTATACCTGGGCACGGGGTTAACTCCCGAGCTCAGGAGAAAACTCATTTAATTTCTTATAGCTAACATAGAATGTTTTGCTTGGTCCCATCTTGACATGATAGGGATCCTTCCGGAGGTAACCATTCATAAACTAAGTTTGGACCCGAAGTTCCATCCGTTCAAGCATAAAGGGAGACCGCAGTCCGAGGTCAAGCATACATTCATCAAGGACGAGGTATCTAAACTCTTTAAATGGGGTCCATTTGGGAAGTTAAATACTCGAATTGGTTAGCTAACGTAGTGGTAGTACCTAAAAAAGAAAACAAGTTAAGAATGTGTGTGGATTATAAAGATCTGAACAGGGCACGCCCTAAGGATTCTTTTCCTTTACCTAACAGCGATAGGATGATCGATGCGACTGTCGGGCACGAGATACTCAGTTTTCTCGATGCCTATTCCGGGTACAACCAAATTCGAATGGACCCGGGCAATCAAGAAAATACTTCCTTTATCACTAAATCTGGCACCTATTGTTATAACATAATGCCATTCAGATTAAAGAACACTGGTACAACCTATCAATGCCAAGTAAATCGGATGTTCGAAGAACAAATAGGAAAATAAATAGAAGTTTCTATTGACGACATGTTAGTCAAGTGCTTGCGAGCAGAGGACCATTTGAAACATTTGCAGGGAACTTTTGACATATTAAAATAATTCAATATGAATCTGAACTCGAAAAAGTGCGCATTCGGGGTCGGATCCAAAAAATTCCTCGGGTTCATGGTATCCAATCGAGGGATCGAGATCAATCCCGACAAAATCAAAGCCATAGGAGACATCACCATGGTGGAAAATGTCAAGGTCGTTCAAAGGCTGACTGGGCGTATGGCCGCCCTAGGCCGGTTCATATCGAGGTCCTCGAACAAAATCCATCGGTTCTTCTCACTATTGAAGAAGAAGAATAACTTTTCCTGGACACCAAAATGCCAACAAGCTTTGGAAGAACTCAAACGTTACCTTTCGAGTCCGCCCCTGCTCTACACCCTGAAGACGGATAAACAACTGTACCTTTACTTGGCGGTTTCTCAGGTGGCGGTAAGTGGAGTCCTAGTCCGGGAAAAGGAAGGTACACAATTTCCTATTTACTATGTCAGTAGAACTCTAGGCAAGGCCGAAACAAGGTATCCTCATCTGGAAAAATTAGCGCTCGCTTTGCTAAGCGCATCTAGAGAGTTGAACCATATTTTCAATGCCACTCCATATGTGTCGTAACCTCTTCCCCACCGAGGAACATCATGCAGAAACCCGAGCTCTCGACTGGTTGGCCAAATGGGCCATCGAAATCAGTGGGTACGATATCGAGTATCGACCCCGAATCGCCATAAAATCTCAAATCTTGGGAGATTTCGTGGCCGACTTTACGCTAGACTTAGTTCCCGAAGTCCAAAGGGAATTATTGCTAACTTCGGGGACTACCTCAGGAATTTTGACCCCTTTTACGGACGGTGCCTCGAACGCAAAGGGGTCTGGGCTCGGCATCATGCTGAAACCACCTACGGGGAATGTGGTTAGGCAATCTATTAGAATTGTGAAATTTACTAACAATGAGGTCGAGTATGATGCCATGATTGCAGGTCTCGAATTGGATAAAAGACTTGGGTCCGAGGTGATCGAAGCTAAGTGTGATTCCCTCCTCGTGTTAAATCAAGTCAATGGGATGTTCGAAGTGAAAGAGGAACGGATGCGAAGGTATCTAGACAAATTACAGGTAACGCTGCATCAATTCAAGAATGGACCCTACAACGCATGCTCCGAGATCAGAACAGCAAGGTCGATGCTCTGGCTAACTTGGGGTCATCGGTTGACGACGATGAATTCATTTTGGGAATAGTAGTGCAACTCATGAAGTCGGTGGTAGAAAAAGGCCACGCCGAAGTAAACTCAACGAGTTTAACCTAGGATTGGAGGAACAAGTACATAGACTACTAGAAGACTGGGAAATTTCCCTCGGATCCCAAAGAATCGAGAGCCCTGCGTACCAAGGCTACCAGATTTATCTTGGTTGAAGGAACATTGTTCAGGATAACGTTCGACAGCCCATTAGCCAGATGGTTGGGGCCGGGAGATACTGAATACGCCTTGAGAGAAGTTCACGAAGGCACTTGCGGGAATCATTCGGGGGCAGAATCTTTGGTTCGGAAGTTAATCAGGGCCGGCTATTGTTGGACCGAAATGGAGAAAGATGCAAAGTACTTCGTACAAAAATACAACGACTGCCAGAGACAGGCACCAATGATCTATCAATCGGGAGAGCTACTCCACTCGGTCCTGTCCCCGTGGCCGTTTATGATATGAGGGATGGACATCGTCGTTCCCCTATCATGGGCACCTAGAAAAGCTCAATTCATACTGTTCATGACCGATTATTTTTTCAAATGGGTCGAGGCTCAAGCATTCAAAAAGGTCCGGGAGAAAGAAGTCATTGACTTCAACCGGGGCCAGATAGTATGTCGATTTGGGATAATGGCCGAGGTCATTTGCGATAGCGGGAAACAATTCATTGGCAGCAAGGTAAATTAATTTTTCGAAGATCACAAGATTAAGAAGATACTATCTACACCTTACCATCCTAGTGGGAACGAACATGCGGAATCAAAAACCAAGACCATACTTAAAAACCTAAAAAAGAGGTTGATCGATGCCAAAGGGAAATGGAAAGAAATCCTACCCGAAGTCCTGTGGGCATACCGTACGACCTCGAAGTCTAGTACCGGGGTCACCCCGTTCTCATTGGTCAACGGGGCCGAAGCCTTAATACTAGTCGATGTAGGAGAACCGAGCCTCAAGTTCCAATATGCGACCGAAGAGTTAAGTGATGAGGCCATGATCATGGTCCTGGAACTATTAGATGAAAGGCGTGAGGCCGCCCTAGTCCAGTTGGCCACCCAAAAAAATGGATGGAAATATACTACAACCGAAGAGCCAACCTCTGACACTTCAAGATCGGGAACTTAGTGTTGAGGAAAATAACATTACATACCCGGAACCCGAATGAGGGGAAGCTGGGACCGAATTGGGAAGGATCATATCGAGTTATCGGGATTACCAAAAAATGCTCATACAAACTCGAAGCAAGAAACGGTGTGCAACTGCCGAACAACTGGAACGTGACACACTTAAAGCAGTACTACTGCTAAGGTACGATCTCAATTACTCCTTAATTATGTTATGAATCGGACTAATACTTGCAGGCAACGGCCAAGGATGGATGTGGCTATTAGGTCTGAAAGCACGCGTTGCACTCTTTTTCCCTTGAACCGGTTTTGTTCGAAAATGGGTTTTCCAGCAAGATTTTTAACGAGGCAACAGTAAAACATGCTAACTTAGATTCAAAGACCGGTCTCGAATCTGGGTCGATGATCGTTCACTTCATGTCAACAATATTCGAGCCCTCTCAAGCTCGACCTCGAATACTGGGGTCCATTACCCCCGGATTAAAGTTTTTAGCAAGGAAAAAAGAAAAACCTTGTAGGCTAGAAACTAAGGCTTTGTGGTTAGGATTCACTGTAAGGGCCAAACGGTCGTATGAACCGTGCTCACATAGTCCACTCTAGCCATGATACAAGTTTTATGCGATTTCGATCATGTACTTTACACACTGAGAAATGAAAGAAAGTTCTGCCTTGCTAATACACATTTTCTTGCCTTTTAAATTTTGGATCCTAAGAGCCCACGGGCTACCCCTGCTCGGGGACTATCGAGCCCAAGGGCTACCCCTACTCGAGGACTATCGTCCGAAGAGATTTCGGACAACCCGGGCTACCAAATCCCGGAGGCACCAAACCTATTAGACGGTTCCCAAATACAAAAGGCTACGACCACCCTAAAAACGGCTCGGAGACGCCCAAAGCTCGTAATCAGAAAGTAAAGCCTTTATAAGAACTCGAAACTTGCTAAAAGGTTACCCTCGGCAAACACATCATCTAAAATCGCTTAAGCATCTTTAAGAAATTTCCGGTCACACCGACTTTCTAAAGCCTCAAGCAGACAAAGTTAGTATCAAGGTCGGGCCCTATTCGAACCTCTGAAAAACGAACGCCCTATAACTACATTTGATTCTATGCTAAGGCATTAGAAACATTACATGAATAGAAATTATGAAAAGATGCTAGAAAAATAAAGACACGATATTGCCAGAAAGAAAAAATTTCATATATATTCAGAAATATATTTACAAAGGCCCAATAAAAACGGCTCAAAATTAAAAAAAATACATGAGACAAAAACTTAAAAAGTACTAAGGCATTTACGCCTGGTCTTCACCGGGGCCGAACTCGTTGCCGGAACCCTTGGAGCCCTCGGAGCCTTCAGCACCTTCAGGCTCGTAGATCTCCTTTGCCCTTCAAACCTTTTTGTTTCCTAGATCTTAGCTGACAGGTCGAAACCTCGGGCGTGGATCTCTTGATGGTGCCTCTCTAGGACAGCCGCTTCACATACTCAGTCTTTTTCTTTAGGCGGGTCTCGGCTACCTCCACATTAGCCTTGTATTGGGCCACCATTTCTTCGGCATCGGCGGAGGTTGTGTCCATTTTGGACTTCATTACCTCATATTCTCTACCGAGGGCATCCCGTTCAGCGACGGTCGAGCTCAGCTGTGCTCGAAGATCATCATTCAACGGACAAGATCCGGGCATCCTCCGGGACTGTGAGAACAACCGTCCTCTTGCGCTTGGGGTCCATGCTTGGGGAAAGGAATTGCTTCACCAATCTTGTGCTCGTACTCGGCTCGTCAGCTCCCGATGGCACAACCTTCCTCAGTAGCTCCAGGTGACCCAGCCCGGAGAAGTCTTCCAATGTGGACATATCCATGCCGTCGAAGAAGGATTGGAGAGGATCCTCTGCACCCTGATCACCTTCACTTGATTTTTCCTTGCCCGCTTTGGCCTCTTCAAGCATGGACTCGGTATAGGAGGGTGTCTTAATTATGTCTGTCACACAGGTCACCTCATTCGGAACAGAAACGGCTTCTCGGGAGGTCACAACCCCCGTCTCCACTTCGGCCTCTCGAGTCGGAAGGGGATTGGTCTCGTGGTTCCTTTCCTTGGTTACCGCCTGCTCCACGGCAGGGGTCAATCTTTCGGTGACAAAGATGTCTTCCTCTTCGGACTCATCCTTGAGCCGGTGAAGAAAGTCAATGTCCAGTACCTTGGACTTAGTATTCTTCTTGGGCTTACGAGCCCGAAAAGCTGTCCTCTTTTTTTTCTTCACCTCGGATCCGGGGAGCCCGAGGACTTTCTTTTCCTCTTCTTCTCCCTCGTGGCAGCTCCGGACTGTCCCATAACGGAGGGATCAATGGATAAGGACGCATCCTCGTCCCCTTCCAGCGGCCTAAGTTCAGTGGTCTTAGGAAAACCTGCGAAGGAAAAAATAGTCAGCATTATGTAAGTTTAGGGCGTAGTGATAGCTATTCAGGGGAGAGCCTTACCATGAGAATGAGCCTCCCATCCGCCCTTCAAAAGTTTGCGACACGTGCGCTTGAAGTATGACATCTGCTTGCAGATTCCTTTGATCCATTACTTGAGTCGGGGGACCGCATTGGGAACCCGGCAAACAGTTGCACGGCCATAAATATTGGCGTTGAGAAAAGAAATAAAGGAAAATTGACACTTAAGGAAATACTACGCTTACGAGATGCATTCCACTTCTCGGGGAATAGCATGAACTCGGGAGGGATCGGATCTTCAGTTTTTACCCGAACAAAATGCCCCTTCTAACCTCGGTCTCGATCCTCATCGATGCTCGAAAAGGGAGCCTTGCTGGATCGGCGAACAAGCTTGGTTAGTCCCCATCGGAAAATTCAGGGACTGTGTAGACGGAGTAGGTCGAGGGTGAATCGAGGAGATTTGGTGTTGTTCACAAAATGACGTAGGAGTATCACGATCCTCCAAAGTGACGGGTGGATTTGACCGAGGTATACCTCATACCTCTTGCAAAAGGCCAGGACTACTGGGTCTACCGGGCCCAATGTGAAAGGGTAAGTGTAAACACTTAAATACCCCTCCATGTGGGTAGTAATGTCGTCTTTGGGCCCGGAGACAACCACGTCTTTGCCTTCCCATTTACAGTCCTCTCAGACTATGGGAAGGGTGTTGAACCGAGTATTTTGGAATTGTTGTTTCGTATTATTTCTCCTTGTTGAGTTGTTCTTATTGCACTTAGTATTTCTCTGTTACGGTCATTCCTTATGAGGTAGTTGTGATTCTCTTGCTTTGTTCCTGTATATATTGTCATTTGTTGTGTGGTGCTTGATACTGTGATGCACGAGGTTTCTGTCGTGCGGTTGTTGATACTGTGATGCATGAGGTTTCTGCCGTGCGGTTGTTGATTACTGTGATGCACGAGGTTTCTGTCGTGCAGTTGT